>NC_090823.1:64966431-65142931 GCF_000390325.3 Nicotiana tomentosiformis
GTCGTTTTGAGTGTTGTAGCCTCGTTCCCCTATATACTACTTATTTTATGCTCATTTGTCATCATGTGACTTGTCGGGGTAGTTGTTTTATTCCGGAGATGTTTCGGAATGAGTTAAGATACTTAGTGTCAAGGTTGGAAGCTTAAGTTAGAAAGGTTGACTGAATGTTGACTTATGTGTAAACGACTCCGGAATGGAGTTTCGACGATTCTGATAGCTCCATAGGGTGATTTTGGACTTAGGAGCGTGTCCGGATAGTAATTTGGAGGTCCGTAGTTGATTAAGGCTTGAAATGGCGAAAGTTGAAAAATTAGAAGTTTTGGAAATTGAGAAGTTTGTCCGAGAGTTGACTTTATGGTTACCGGGCTCGGATGTTTGTTTCGGGAGGTGGAGTAGGTCCGTTGTGTCATTTATGACTTGTGTGCAATGTTTGAGGTCAATCGGACTAGATTTGATAGGTTTCGGCGTCGAATGTAGAAGTTGGAAGTTCATAAGTTCATTAGGCTTGAATCGATGTGTTATTCATGGTTTTAACGTTGTTTGATGTGATTTGACGATTCGAGCGAGTTCGTATGATGTTTTAGGACTTGTTGGTATGTTTGGTTGAGGTCCCGGGGGGCTCAGGTGTATTTCGGATGATTAACAGAGTGAAATTGGGACTTGGAAGGCTGCTGAAGGTTGCTGGTGTTCAGGTCTGGTTTCCTTCTATGCGTTCGCGTGGATAGGTTCGCGATCGAGAAGGCTTGTTTGGGCAACTTGGATTTATACTCTACGTGTTCGCGAGATGAAGCCTGCAATCGCGTAGGTTGGTCAAGCAGTGAATCGCGAACGCGTGGGTGTTTGTTCTTCGCGATGGCGTGAAGAGGGACGTGATCGCGTAGGTCTGAGGAGGCAGTGCTTCACATTCATGTGGAGATTGCTGCGTTCGCATAGGGTTAATTACAGGGCATCTGAATTTGTGCTTCACGATCGCGAAGCATTTTACGCGATCGCGAGTAATGGATAACTGGGCAGAATTTAAAGTCTCAAACGAGGATTTGAGTTTATTTCACAATTTGATTTTGGGAGCTCGGTTGGAGGCGATTCTTGGAGATAGTTTCCAGGGAGTGATTAGGGTAAGTGATTCTTACTTAGTTTTAGTTAGATTCCATGATTTTATCTTTGATTTCATCATTTAATTAGTGATTTGGGTTGAAAAATTGGGGGAAAATGGAGAAAACTTCTTAGGCCGAATATTTGGGATTTGAGTGAGATTTTGGTATTGGATTTGAGTATTTTTGGTATGGTTGGACACGTGGTTGAATGGGTATTCCGATTTTGTAACTTTCATCAGATTCCGAGACGTGGGCTCGAGGGTCGACTTTTGAGTTGACTTTTCAACTTTTGATTAAGAACTTAGCATTTTCATATGGAATATATTCCTATAGCTTGAGTTGATTGTATTGAATTGTTTGTGGCTAGATTCGAGGCATTCGGATGCCGATTCGCGAGGCAAGGGCTTGTTGGAGTAGAGATTTGCACGACTTGAGGTAAGTAACACTTCTAAACTTGGTTCTGAGGGTATGAAACCCTGAATTACATGTTATGTGATTGGTGTTGAGGTGACACAGATGCTAGGTGATGATCGTGTGGGCGTACATTGTAGGAATTTTTACTTGGTCGATTCCGTGGAATTGTATAGTTAAATAATCTTGTTGTTATCCATATATTCTCCATGTGTTAAAAAAATAGAGTAGCGAGTCATGTTAGAAATCATGCTTAGGCTACATGCTAGTATTGTTGGGACCCACAGAAGTCGTGTTTCATGTTGAATTATTTTCTTAAATTACAATTATGTACTCAGTCATAACTATTATTTCCATATCATTTACCAGTCTCTGTTGCCATTTATTGATATATCATATCATCATTGTGAGGGCCTGATATTTACTCAGTCTCTGTTATTTCCATATGACTAAGTGACGCTAAGGGCCTGATTCTGAGGATATTCATGGGATCGGGTTGCATGATGCAACATGTTATATTGATTCATGCCATGATTGGCTTATTATAGCACATGGGCTGGATCTTCCCCTCTGGAGTCTGCATACCCACAGTGAGCGTAGGTACCTAATGAGTGCGTGCGTGAATACCGAGAGCGAGTGTCGAGAGTGAGTGCCGAGCGATTGGGAGGATTGACTGACTGTGAGGAATGAGTGACAATGAGGATGAGTGAATGGGAGAACTGAGTGATTGATACTCTAAGAGTGTGCATATGATTTCATCATTGTTTTGCATTACAGTTGTCCTACAAAACTGACATGTAGATATCGAGATGTATCATTTCTCTTTTAAGTACACTTGACATATCTTACCTGTTTGAGCTTTAACCGTTGAACTTGAAAGCATGCCTACATTTCTGTACTATATTTCTGTAATTGAACTATACATGTGAAGCTCGTCACTACTTTCAGCCCAAGAGTTAGACTTGTTACTTGCTAAGTTGGTTGTACTCACGCTACACCCTGCAACGCTACACCCTGCACTTCGGAGATCATCGAGGTTGCTGCCTTGGCATCTGCAGACCTTGGCTCTCCTTCCCGTATCTTTCAATTTTATTTATACAGTTCTACTTTCTAGACAGTGTATCAAACTATGTCATTATATAGATGCTCATGTATTTAGTGACACCCTGGTTTGGGAACTTTTGTATTTAGTTGTGATGTTTTCATCCAGTTTTTATGAGATTTTCACTTACTTAGAACTGTTTTAGTATATTTTGAATCTGAAAATGTTGGTATGCATGAGTTGTCGGCTTGCCTAGTATCATAATAGGCTCCATCACGGTGGGTTGAGATTTGGGTCATGACAAGTTGGTATCAGAGCATAGATTACATAGGCATCACGAGTCATGGGCAGGTTTAGTAGAGTCTTGCGGATCGGTACGGATACGTCTGTACTTATCTTCGAGAGGCTGCCAAACCCTTAGGAAACCTTTACATTCTTGTATTCTTATTATGTGAATTTGTTGATTCCGGGAACTAAACTTTTGTTATTCTATTCTCTCATATATGGTGATGAAACATGCTACCAGACCGGACAAACAGCCACCAGTACCACCAGCAAGGGCCACGAGAGGCCGGGGCCGTGGTGCAGCTCGTACAGTAGCTAGAGCAACACTTGCAAATCCACTAGTTGCTCCAGTTCCGGAGCAGGTTCCAGATGTGGTTGAGCTAGTTGGGCCAGCTCAGGCACTAGTTGTGCCCATTGTGATTCCAGGCCTTCAGGAGGTTTTGGCTCAGATATTGATTATTTGCACTAGCCTTGCTCAGGCGGTTTCTGTTCAGACCATGCCAGCCACTTCTCAGGCTGGGGGAGGTATTCAGACTCATGCCGCCTGTACTCAAGAGCAGGTGGTGCAGGGACTTCAGCCACCGAGGGTACTACCCGCAGAGCAGGTTGCAGTTGTTCAGGCCCAGGTGGGTCCCGTTATGAGTGATGAGGAGCAGAAGAGGCTAGAGATATTTGTGAGGCTTAGGCCTCCATCATTCAGTGGGGCTGAGTCAGAGGATGCGCAGGACTTATTGGAAAGGTGCCACCGGATTCTTCGCACATCGGGTATTTTGGAGACTAGCGAGGTCTAATTTACTACTTTTCAAGTGTCGGGGGCTGCCTTTAGATGGTGGGAGTCCTATGAGAGGATCAAGCCAGTCGGTGTTGCACCACTTTCATAGCATGAGTTCTCCGTTCTCTTCTTGGCGAAGTTTGTGCCATAGACATGCGCAGGCAATTCGATCAGCTACTTCATGAGGGCATGTATGTGACCCAGTATGAGATGAGATTTTTAGAGTTGGCTCATCATGTTGTTTGGTTGGTTCTCGGTGAGAGGGAGAGGATTAAGAGGTTCATTGATGGCCTCCACTATCAGTTACATTTTGCTATGACTCGGGAGAGTGTATTGGGTACTAGGTTTGACTAGGTGGTTGATATTGCTCGGCGGCTAGAGTTGGTTCGCAGTCGGGAGCATGAGGAGAGGAAAGCTCAGAGGCCTCGTAGATCAGGTGGTTTTATCAGTTTTCCCTTTGGGGGTCAGTTCCACCATAGTAAGGGTCGCCCTTATAGGCCCTCTCAAATGGCTCATCCATTTCATCATGGCACATCAGCCAGCCATGGTTCATATAGTGCTTGTCCGGGTCAGCTATCTCTCAGTGCTCACCCAGCTCAGAGTTCATCCCGTGCTCCATCGGTTCAGGATTCATCCCATACTGGGTCCTTCTAGTAGTTACTCTAGTACTCGGGGGCCGATTCAGTCCCTACCACCACCAGCTTGGAGTTGTTTCTAGTGCAGGGAGTTCGGGCAGATGTGGAAACTGTGTCCTCGTCGCTCGGGAGGTCTAGTTCAGCAGAGGGGTCAGGCTATGACTTCCGCACCGGTTACTTCACCACCTACCCAGTCAGCTCGGGGTGGGCCCAGGAAGCTAGAGGTCACCTTTGAGGGGGTGGCCGATGAGGTGGTGGTCAGGCCCGATTCTATGCTATTCTTACGAGGCCAGATGTTGTTGCTTCAGATGTAGTGATCACAGGTATTGTCTCAGTGTGCCACATAGATGTTTCTATATTATTTGACCATGGTTCTACTTACTCCTATGTATCATCCTATTTTACTCGTTATTTGGATTTGCCCTTTGAGTCCTTAGTTTCACCTGTTCATGTATCTATGCCGGTGGGCGATACTACTTTTGTGAAATATATATATCGGTCGTGTGTAGTGACTATTTGGGGATTGAATACTAGAGTTGATCTCTTATTTATTAGTATGGTTGATTTTGACGTGATCTTGGGTATGGATTGGTTGTCTCCATGTTATGGTATTCTGTATTGTCACACTAAGACCGTGACGTTGGCGATGCCGGGGTTGCCAAGGATCGAGTGGAGAGGTTCTTTAGATTATGTTTTCAGCAGGGTGATTTCTAATCCGTAAAGCCGAACAGATGGTTGGGAAGGGTTATCTGTCTTATTTGGCCTTTGTGAGGGATGTTGTTGCTGATACCCCTACTATTGATTCTGTTTCGGTGGTGCGAGACTTTCCGGATATGTTTCCTGCAGACCTGTCGGGTATGCCACCCGACAGGGATATTGACATTGGTATTGACTTGATGCCGGGCACTCATCATATTTCTATTCCTCCATATCATATGGCACCAGCTGAGTTGAAGGAATAGAAAGAATAGCTTCAGCAACTTCTTGGTAAGGGGTTTATTAGACCTAGTGTGTCGCCTTGGGGTGCACCGGTTCTGTTTGTGAAGAAGAAGGATGGTACTATGTGGATGTGCATTGACTATAGGCAGTTGAACAAAGTTACAATCAAGATCAAATATCATTTAAAGCGCATTGATGATCTATTTGACCAGCTTCAGGGAGTGAGGGTGTTCTTCAAGATTGATTTGAGGTCTAGGTATCACCAATTGAAGATTCAGGACTCGGATATTCTAAAGATGACATTCATGACCCGTTATGGTCGCTATGACTTCCTCATGATGTCTTTTAGGTTGACCAACACCCCAGCAACATTCATGCATCTGATGAACAGTGTATTTCAGCCACATCTCAACTTGTTTGTCATAATATTCATTGATGATATCCCGGTGTACTCATGTAGCCAGGAGGAGCATGCCCATCATTTGAGGATTGTATTGCAGTGGCTGACGGAGGAGAAGCTTTATACCAAGTTCTCCATGTGTAAGTTTTGGCTTAGTTCGGTGGCGTTCTTTAGAAACACGGTGTCCAGTGAGGGGATTAAGGTGGATACAAAAAAGATAGAGGCAGTGTAGAGTTGGCCCAGACTGTCCTCAGCTATTGAGATTCAGAGTTTTCTCGGCTTGGCCGGTTATTATCCTTGCTTCGCGAAGTGTTTCTGGTCCATTGCAATGCCTTTGACCAAATTAACCCAGAAGGGTGCTCCATTCAGGTGGCCGGATGAGTGTGAGGAGAGCTTTCAGAAGCTCAAGACTGCCTTGACCATAACTCCAGTTCTAGTTTTACCTTCAGCTTATGGCTCTTATACAGTATATTGTGATGCTTCTCGGATCGGTATTGGGTGTGTCTTGATGTAGGAGGGTAGAGTGATTGCTTATGCTTCGCGTCAGTTGAAGCCCCATGAGAAGAACTGCCTTATTCATGATTTGGAGTGGGCAGCCATTGTTCATGCATTCAAGATTTGGAGGCATTACCTATATGGTGTGTCTTGTGAGGTATTTACGGATCATCGGAGTCTCCAGCACTTGTTCAAACAAAAGGATCTAAATTTGAGACAGCAGAGATGGTTGGAGCTGCTAAAGGACTATGATATTACTATTCTGTATCATCCTGGGAAGGCCAATTTGGTGGCCGATGCCTTGAGTAGAAATGCAGTGAGTATGGGTAGCCTTGCATTTATTCCTATTTATGAGAGACCGCTTGCACTTGATGTTGAGGCCTTGGTCATCCAGTTTGTGAGATTAGATGTTTCGGACCCCAGTCGGGCTCTAGCTTGTGTGGTTTCTCAGTCTTCCTCATATGATCGCATCATAGAGCGCCAGCATGATGATCCCCATTTGCTTGTCCTTAAGGACATGGTTCAGCACAGTGATGCCAATGATGTTTCTATTGGGGATGATGGGGTGTTGAGGATGCAGGGTCAGATTTGTGTGCCTAATGTATGGGCTACGTAAGTTGATTCTTGAGGAGGGCCATAGTTTGCGGTATTTCATTCATCCGGGTGCCGCGAAAATGTACCGGTACTTGAGGCAGCACTATTAGTGGAAGAGGATAAAGAAGGATATATTGGGGTCTGTAGCTTGTGCCTAAGCTGTCAGCAGGTGAAGTATGAGCATCAGAGGCCGGGCGTATTGCTTCAGAGGCTTGAGATTCAAGAGTGGAAATTACAGCGTATCACCATGGATTTTGTAATCGGGCTCCCACGGACATCGAGAAAGTTTGATGCTATTTGGGTGATTGTGGATCGGTTGACCAAGTCCGCACATTTTATTCCAGTTGGGTCTACTTATTCTTCAGAGCGGTTGGGTGAGATCTACATTCGCAAGATTGTTCGCCTTCACGGTGTACCATGTCCATCATTTCAGATCGGGGCACGTAGTTTAAATCGCAGTTTTGGAGAGCAGTGCAGCGAGAGTTAGGCACCCAGGTTGAGTTGAGTACAATATTCCACCCTTAGACGGACAGACAGTCCAAGCGCACTATTTAGATATTGGAGGATATGCTACGCGTTTGTGCCTATAACAACAGCTACCAATCGAGCATTCAGATGGCTCCGTATGAGGCTTTGTATGGGAGACGGTGTCAGTCTCCGGTGGGATGGTTTGAGCCGGGTGAGGGTAGGCTGTTGGGTACTAACTTAGTTTAGGATGCTTTGGACAAGGTTAAGTTGATTCAGTATCGGCTTCGCACGGCGCAGTCTATACAGAAGAGCTTTGCCGATCGGAAAGTTCGCGATGTTGCTTAAATGGTGGGGGAGAAGGTACTACTCAAGGTTTCACCCATGAAAGGTGTTATGAGGTTCAAGAAGAAGTACAAGTTGATCCCTTAGTACATTGGCCCATTTGAGGTGCTTCAGAGGATTGGAGAGGTTGCTTACAAGCTTGTCTTGCCGCCTAGTCTGTTGACTATTCATGCAGTGTTTCATATTTCTATGCTCCGAAAGTATGTCCGTGATTCGTCTCATGTATTGGACTTCAGCACGATTCAGTTGGATGGTGATTTGACTTATAATGTGGAGCCAGTGGCCATTTTGGATCGGCGGGTTCGAAAGTTGAGGTCAAAGAATATAGCTTCAGTGAAGGTGCAGTGGAGAGGTCAGCCAATCGAGGGGGTTACTTGGGAGACTGAGCGGGAGATGCAGAGAAAATATCCACGCCTATTTGAGACTCCAGGTATGTTTCTAGACCCGTTCGAGGACGAACGTTTATTTAAGAGGGGGAGGATGTAACGTCACGGCCGGTCATTTTAATTGATGTCGCCCCGTTCCCCTATTTACTGCTTATTTTATGCTTATTTGTCGTTATGTGACTTGCCGGGGTAATTGGTTCAGTTCCATGGATGTTTTGGAATGAGTTGAGACACTTAGTCTCAAGGTTGGAAGCTTAAGTTGAAAATGTTGGCCGAATGTTGACTTATGTGTAAATGACTTTGGAATGGAGTTTCGATGGTTCCGATATCTACGTAGAATGATTTTGGACTTAGGAGTGAGTCCGGATAGTAATTTGGAGGTATGTAGTTGATTTAGGCTTGAAATG
This sequence comes from Nicotiana tomentosiformis, assembly GCF_000390325.3. NCBI lineage: Eukaryota > Viridiplantae > Streptophyta > Magnoliopsida > Solanales > Solanaceae > Nicotiana > Nicotiana tomentosiformis. Next base: position 64,974,702 of record NC_090823.1, read on the forward strand.
GAAAAACTTGGGAAATTAGAAGTTTTAGAAATTGAGAAGTTTTGACCGAAAGTTGATGGTGTGGTTATCGGGCTCGAATTTTGGTTACGGGAGTTGGTTTAGGTTTTTTGTGTCATTTATGACTTGTATGCAAAATTTGAGGTCAATCGGACTTGATTTGATAGGTTTCGGTGTTGAATGTAGAAGTTGGAAGGTCATAAGTTCATTAGGCTTGAATCGATACGCGATTCGTGTTTTTAGCATTGTTTGATGTGATTTGACACTTCGAGCGAGTTCTTATGGTGTTTTAGGACTTGTTGGTATGTTTGGTTGAGGTCTCGGGGGCCTCGTGTGAATTTCGGATGGTTAACAGAGTGAAATTGGGATTTGGAAGACTACTGAAGGTTGTTGGTGTTCAGGTCTGATTTCCTTCTATGCGATCGCGTGGATAGGTCCGCGATCACAAAGGCTTGTTTGGGCAACTAGATTTTTACTCTATGCGTTCGCGAGATGGAGTATGTGATAGCGTAGGTTGGTCATGCAGTAAATCACGAACGTGTGGGCTAGGTCGCGTTCGCGAAGAGGAAATGAGGCAGAGCTGAGTTCGCGCATTTGTTCTTCGCGATCGCGTAGGTCTAAGGAGGTAGTGCTTCGCGTTTGCGTGGACATTGTCTCATTCGCATAAGGTTAATTATTGGACAGCTGAATTTGTGCTTCGCGATCGTGAAGCATTTTACGTGATCGCGATTAAGGGATAACTGGGCAGAATTTAAAGTCTCAAAACGAGGGTTTGAGTTTATTTCACAATTTGATTTTGGAAGCTCGGTTGGAGGCGATTCTTGGAGAGATTTTCAAAAGAGTGATTGGGGTAAGTGATTCATACTTAGTTGTGGTTAAATTTCATGATTATATCTTGGATTTCATCATTTAATTAGTGATTTAAGTTGACAAATTGGGAAAAAATGGAGAAAACTTCTTAGGCCGAATTTTGGCGATTTGAGCAAGATTTTGGTATCGGATTTGAGTAATTTTGTATGGTTTGACTCGTGGTTGAATGGGCGTTCCGATTTTGTAACTTTCATCGGATTCCGAGACATGGGCCTGGGGGTTAACTTTGTGTTGACTTTTCAACTTTTGATTAAGAACTTAATATTTTCATATGGAATTAATTCCTATAGCTTTAGTTGATTGTGTCAAATTGTTTGTGGCTAGATTTGAGGCATTCGGAGGCCGATTCATGAGGCAATGACTTGTTGGAGTAGAGATTTGCACGGCTTAAGGTAAGTAACACTTCTAAACTTGGTTGTAAGGGTATGAAACCCCGAAATACATGTGATGTGATTGGTGTTGAGGTGTCGCAGATTCTAGGTGACGGGCAGGTGGGCGTACACTGTAGGAATTGTGACTTGGTCGATTTCGTGGAACTGTATAGTAGAATAATCTTGTTGTTATTCCTATATTCTCCATGTGTTGGAGAAATTGAGTGGCGAGTCATGATAGAAATCATACTTAGGCTACATTATAGTATTGTTGGGACCAACATAGGTCATGTTGCATGTTGAATTATATGCTTAAATTGCAATTATGTACTCAGTCACAACTATTATTTCCATATCATATCTCAGTCTCTGTTTCCATTTATTGATACATCATATCATCATTATTTGGGCTGATTATCATGATTCTTGTGAGCCCGAGAGACTGGAGAGATTGATGACTGAGTGAGGTCGAGAGCCTGATTGTGAGGATATTCATTAGATCGGGTTGCACGCCACAACATGTTTTATTTATTCATGCCATTATTGGCTTATTATAGAGCTTGGGCTGGATCTGCCCCTCCGGAGTCTGCACACTCACAGTGAGTGCAGGTACTTGCTGAGTGCGAGTGCGAGCGCGAGCGTCGAGTATGAGTGAGAGCGCCGAGTGTGAGTGCGAGCGCCGAGAGCGAGTGTCGAGCGATTGGGAGGATTGAGTGACTGTGAGGATGGAGTTACTGTGAGGAACGGGTGACTGTGAGGATGGAGTAAATTGGAGGACAGAGTGATTGATACTTTGAGAGTATGCATATGATTTCATCATTGTTTTCCATTATAGTTGGCATACATAACTGACATGTAGATATCGAGAGGTATCATTTCTCTTTTCAGTACACTTGACATAACTTATCTATTAGAGCTTTAACCGTTGAACTTGAAAGCATGCCTACATTTCTGTACTATATTTCTGTAATTGAAATGTACCGGTAAAGCTCGTCACTACTTTCACCCCAAAAGTTAGACTTGTTACTTGCTCAGTTGGTTGTACTCATGCTACACCCTGCACCTCGTATGCAGATCCAGGTATTTCTGGACACGGTGGTTGATGATTCCTGGCGTTTCATCAGTTCGGAGATCATCAAGGTAGCTGCATTGGCGTCCACAGACCTTAACTCTCCTTCCCCTATCTTTCAGTTTTATTTATACAGTTCTAGTTTCTAGACAGTGTATCAAACTATGTCATTATATAGATGCTCATATACTTAGTCACACTAGGGTTTTGTGCACTTTTGTATTTAGTTGTGACGTTTTCATCAAGTTTTTATGAGATTTTCAATTATTTAGATCTGTTTTAGTATATTTTGAATATGAAAATGTTGGTATGCATGAGTTGTTGGCTTGTCTAGTATCATGATAGGGGCCATCATGACGGGTTGAGATTTGGGTCATGACATCAATAGATTAGAGGCTAAGGGTAGAGCTCCGTTCATGGCCAAAGCTCTCTTTGGACCCCTGATACTTCAAAGTTCCCAAGGGTCTCAAGGCCTGCGGTAGTGCTTGTATCAGGGAGAGTAGCTCAACCAAAGACAAACTCTACTCCCAAATACCCCTAACTACTCACATTTATTCTTCCATACAGGTTTAAGTGCCAATGAGGCACATCAATGTAAATCCCAATATCACAATAACACCATACCACAGAAGTGTATGTACATTTTCATAAAAGTTAATACAAAATACTTATAGGTTCATAAGACAACCAATCATCCTTATGTAACCACAATCTAACAAAGTACATAATCCAATGTAAATGATATGTAGGCATGCTCAAAAGAATCAGCTTTATACATAGAGACAAAAGCATCATCAGGTTACTATTAGGAACTCAAACACTTAGATCCTATATCTTAAGAATAGAGTAAATGCATGGTTAAACTATGAAGTTCCCGGGCATAGACACATTCCTCTAATAGCCTAAGTCTTATCTTCTAGCATGTATATAAGCTAACAGTTCCTATTGAAACCTCTGAGGATATTAACGGAGATGTAAGTTGACCACTTCAATTGAGTTCTTGAAAAGGTGCTGACATCGGTACTATTAACAACTACCATTATAGCTTTTAAAGAGTATTAACAAAATTATAGATTAACAACTACAGTTAGAAATTCTAAAAGATATTAACAAGGTCACATATTCATAACTTCAATCAGAACTTCTAAGAATGTTAACAGGATTACAAATTAACAAACTTCAATTAGAGTTTCTAAAGAATAACAACAGAAATACAATCTAATAGTCATAATTAGGACTTCTAAAGGTTTTCATAGGTTCAAATCCCAAATTAAGACCTCTAAAAGAGCATTAACAAAATCTTAAGCCAACAGTCTTGTTTACTCTAAAGTTCAGGACATGACTATTCCTATTTAAGAGTTTTCAAATTTATACTAATATATTTTGAGTTCAAAGCATGATGTTATACACAAACAGTAGCAAAGGAAGGTTCATTTAAAGTTCACAAGCTAGGTCTGGTTCATTCATGTAAGCTCAATGAAGTTCTAAGGACAACATGGACATATACATTGTTATGGAAGGAAAACAGAAAGTATTGAAGAATCAAATGAGTGCAGGATCACATATGCATGGCACCTTTAGCATGGAGTCACATTTTTTCAAAAAAGGAAAGTGTTATCATCATCAAGCTAATAGTGTCACGGCATGGATTTCAGAAAAAGGGTAGGGATATTATCACATTGGGGAAATCTATCAAGCAGGTCAAGTATAGGATTTCAGGCATAGCGAAACTTGGTTTTAGCATCTTAGCTTAACAAAAATAATACCAGAACATGGAAAAAACCTCATGACTTAGGTCAAGCATGTGATGAACTTCGAAATGCACACAAAGATGGTACACAAATTCAGTCTGCTCAAATCATGCTTATATAGTCTGATCCAACAACCATAAGCTCATCAGATAGTCAATGACCTCTAAAGAGTTCACAAAATTGCAGAAGCATTCTAAAGGAGAGGATATGCTCATATATCATAAACTAGCATCCCCAAACCAAGATGACAGCCTCATCCTATCACTAAAACAGATTCATATTTGTTTAACTCTAGTTTATCAGGTGAGCTACTACAAATACAAATGATACTTTAGGCAAAAATGACAATACTTAACAGAACATCACGGAAATCCAAAAAAAACCGAATATCAAGATTGTTTTAGAATTATTAGGTTGTTTTTAAGACTTAACAACGGAGATAGGTCATCAAATATTCATTGGAATCATTACAGAACTCTAATTTCAATAACTAAAGGAAAATAATGATCTCAGAACCTACCTTACAACAATATGTCATTAACAAGCATACAAAACAATCGAGCATTAATACATTACTAACAACGTCATTCAATAACAAAACAATTTATACTTAATAATTTAAACGGAAAAAAGAATAGGATCGAGGTTTTACTGACCTCCTTTGGGGCAGCAGACCAAACGAGTACTCAAATTAGCCGTTTAGGAACCATCTTTCAACAAGTCCTCGGCTATACCTCAAAAGTGACTACAATATAAACAAAAGGTACAATACATGACCCCGGAATGAAATGGGGCTCACCGAGTCTACTGAGAAGATGATGATGTAACACTAACTGCGATTAACACTGTCTGCTATGTAACCACCTGCATCCATTGAAAGATGCAGTGCCCCCGACAAAAGGTATGTTAGTACCGTCAAATAGTACTAGTATGTAAAGCTAAAACACTATCTCAATAGAATGGACAATAATACAAAGGGGAAACAGTCATGAGTTAAATAAGAGCTTCAAAACAATACTAAAACATCAAGTAAGGATAACATAAGTTCTCAAGTCAATTTCCATCTTATTATGTTAGGTAATCTTTAGTGCCATATGCCACAATCCACAATACCACCGTGTTCTTACACGGAGTCCAATCTCGACCCGATTGGCTAGGTCATCTCATTTGAGACATCAACCATATCCACAATTTCAATTATTATTTCCAGCACAGTTACCACCATGTGTGCAGCAAGGCGTCCGATCACGACCCGATCGGCTAGGCCATCTCACTTGAGACATCAACCATAACCACAATTTCAATTATCTCACATCATAATTCTTTCATATTCATTCAATTCATTGGCACTAGTAATCACGATTACAAAATCATTCTTGGCACTTGGTCGTATTTCATAATTCCAATCCCCTTTTTCCACATTCAAATATCGTTATCATAATAATTATCAACAACAACAATTTGGGAATCTTAGGCACATAGAGGCTTTTCAAACAATTTGGCATAACAACCGTTATTTTGATTTTGACATGAAGTCTTAACATTTCTAACACATATTCCATATTTCGAATATATCCTCAAATGGCAAAATGACATGGTAAAATATTTAGAATAAATATTGAACATATATCCTTCGACATAACCACATTAGGAATAGCCAATTCAATAATGATCAAGGTCTTACTTAAATTACATGAACACCGTGGAATTCGATTCTAAGAAGAAGAGGATTTAGCCATACATACCTCAATCCTTCTCTTAATGATACTACAATGATCTACTATACTAATCAACTTCAATCTACAATGACGACATCCAATGGAACCAATATTAGTAACAAATTCCATAGGATTATTATATTAATAAATTTCATCGCCAAGATTTACATTCACCTTCTCTCTTATTTTCTCAAAAGTACTATTCATGCCATGAACTAGAGTTTTATAATCCAATCTTTCAACCATTAAAACTTGTAATGAATTATTCAAATACTTCTAACTACTCATAATAAATGAGTTTGAAGCATTGGAATTACCTCTAATAGATCAATCTTGAAAAATCACAACTTTGGTGATTTTTGAATTCTTGAGGATTTGATGATGAAATCTTGTATTTGGATGTAAGAATGATGTTAGAACTCATGTATATTGAGTAATAATAAACCCAAAACATAATTAACAACCTACCTTGGTTTATTGGACTTGAATTGAGCTCAAAATCGTCCCTTGACCTCAAGAACCCTAACCCCCAAATACTCAAAATATCCCCCTTCCCCGACCTTGTATTTCGGATGCGGCCCTGGATGCTTCGTATCCCCAGTTCACTCCTCTTTGAAGCTCGGATATGGACCTGGACGCTATGGTAGCACTTCACTACCAGCCTCTCTTTCGGACGTAGCCTCGGATGCTTCGCATCCGCAGGCTCCTCCGACAGCCTTTGGTAATGTGGTCATAAATTCTTATAAGAATGTCCAAATGAAAAACGGTTTGAAGCTTTGGAAACTAGACTCAAAGAACTTTTATTTGATAGGTCATACATCACCTAACATCCCAACATATATATATATATATATATATATATATATATATATATATATATATATATATATATATATATATATGACCGTTCAAAGTTTAGTTTTGTGTGTCCTCATTTGGAACTTTAGTCTATCGAGAAATTTCCAACTTGACTTTGACTTAGGGCTCTCCCTAGACGCCACATCTCTTCAAATATCTCTATCATAATCATTATCAACAACAATAAGGCTTCCCGCTCAAGACATTAAATTCACATAACACAACAATTTGGAAATCTTAGGCACATAGAGGCTTTTCATACAATTTGTCATAACAACCGTTATTTCGATCTTGACAAGAAGTCTTAACATTTCTAACACATATTCCATATTTCGAACATATGCTCAAATGGCAAGATGACATTATAAAACATTTAGAATAAATATTGAACATATATTCTTCGACACAACCACATTAGGAATAGCCAATTCAATAATTATCAAGGTCTTACTTCAATTACATGAACACCGTGGAATTGGATTCTAAAAAGAAGAGGGTTTAGCCATACATACCTCAATCCTTATCTTAATGATACTACAACGATGTACTATACTAAGCAAGTTCAATCTACAATGACAACATCCAATGGAACCAATATTAGTAACAAATTCCATAGGTTTATTGTATTAATAAATTTCGTCGCCAAGATTTCCATTCACCTTCTCTCTTATTTTCTCAAAAGTACTATTTATGCCATGAACTAGAGTTTTATAATCCAATCTTTCAACCATTAAAACTTGTAACAAATTCTTCAAATACTTCTAACTACTCATAATAAACGAGTTTGAAGCACTGGAATTACCTCTAATAGATCAATCTTGAAAAATCACAACTTTGGTGATTTTTGTGTTCTTGAGGATTTGATGATGAAATCTTGTATTTGGATGTAAGAGTGATGTTAGAACTCATGTATATTAAGTAATAATCAACCCAAAACATCATTAACAATTTACCTTGGTTGATTGGACTTGATTTGAGCTCAAAATCGTCCCTTCACCTCAAGAACCCTAACCCCCAAATACTCAAAATATCCCCCTTCCCCGACCTTGTATTTATAGGCCCAGATTTCTGGGTTTCGGATGCGGCCCTGGATGCTTCGCATCCCCACTTCACTCCTCTTTGAAGCTCGGATGCGGACCTGGACACTATGGCATCACTTCACTGCCAGCCTCTCTTTCGGACGAGGCCTCGGATGCTTTACATCCGCAGGCTCCTCCGCCAGCCTTTGGTAATTTGGTCATAACTTCTTGTAGGAATGTCCAAATGACGAATGGTTTGAAGAGTTGGAATCTAGACTCAAAGACCTTTAATTTGATAGGTCATACATCACCTAAATCCTTACATATATATATATATATATATATATATATATATATATATATATATATATATATATATATATATATATATATATATATAGAGTTTTGTGCGTACTTATTTGGAACTTTAGTCTATCATGAAATTTCCAACTTGACTTGGACTTAGGGCTCTCCCTAGACCCCACATCACTTATAATATGACTCGTACACTTATTATCGTATCCAATTGATATCCATCCCATTAATAGTTCTCGTTTGCACACAAAAGAATATAATTAACGCACATCAACTTTCTTAACAGTGCTAAAGTACTTCGAAATTTTCCGGGGTGTTACAAATCTACGATCCCAAGTCCGCACCTGCGGACTCACACCTCCCCACCATACCTCGCAGGTGCGAAAAACCAGAACCAGAACTGCTAACCCAAACCCAAATGATTTGAAATCCATCCAAAACACACCCGAGTCCCCCGAGACCTCGTCCAATCATATAGGAAGATTTAATACATCACCCAAACGTATACAAAGGATACAAACACCGTAATTAACATCAAAAAGAAGAATCGTCGATCAAGATCAATCTCCTAAGTTCATGAACTTCCAACTTCAAACCAAGTGTCTGATTCAAGCCTAATTAATCGGAATGAACCCAAACTTTGCACAAAAGTCCCAAATGACACAACAACCTATTCTAATTTTCGGAACAACAATCCGAACCCGATAGTCCCAAAGTCAACTACTGGTTAAACTTATGAACTTTCCAAACCTTCAAATTTCCAACTTTTTCCAAAATAAGGCCAAATCAACCTAGGAACTTCCAAATCCAAATCCGGACATAGACCTAAGTCCAAAATAATCATACGAACCTATCGGAACCCTCAAAATACCATCCTGATGTCATTTCAAAAGTTAAACCTTGGTCAAGTTGTCACACCCCAACCTCGGGAAGCGCGACCGACGCTCAACCGAGTGAACCCGACCGAGCAAGCATGTTAGATACTTTCTACCCAATTAACCCATGATCAAAAAAAGATGTGACTTAATTAATTATACAGTAGGAATCTCATTCATACAATCCTACTTCATTTCATTAGTCATTGCGCCTTTAAGTCTCAAAATACACATTTCTTATAGTTCAAGTGGAACAAGTGATCATATACATTTTCAAGACAATTTCCATATTACTAGGTTGGGTGACCTTTAGTACCGATGTTCCACAATTTACCATACCTCTGTATTCTTACACGGAGTCCAATCTCGGCCCGATCGACTAGGCCGCCTCCTCTGAGACATTACCACAATTTCATTATAACTTTCCAGCACAGTACCACCATGTGTGCGGTATGGCGTCCAATCACGGCCCGATCGGCTAGGCCATCTCATTTGAGACATCAACCCTTTTCACAATTTCATCCACAATACCACTGTATCCTTATACAGAGTCCGATCTCAGCCCGACCGGCTAAGCCATCTCATACGAGACGTTACCTTTTTCAGTCAATCACCTCACATCATACTTCTTTCATATACTTTCGATTCACTAACACTAGTGATTATGATTACAAAGTCATTCTAGGCACCTGGCCGTATTTCATATTTCCAGACCCCTTTTTCTACATTCAATATAATTATCATTATCAACAATAACAAGGCCTTCCATTCAAGACATTAAATTCATATTTGAGCAATTTGAGAATCTTAGGCACATAGAGGCTTTTCCTACAATTTGGCATAACAACCTTTATTTCAATCTTGATATAAAGTCTTAACATTTCTAACACATATTCCACATTTTTTAACACATCCTCAATGACAAGATTACATGATGAAGCATTTAGAATAAATATTGAACTTACATCCTTCAACACAAACACGTTAGAAATCGCCAATTTTATAATGATCAAGGGCTTACTCCAATTACATTATCACTGTGGGGTTCGATTCTAAGAAGATGGGGATTTAGCCAACATACCTCAATTGAGCTCCTTAAAACTCTAAGATGTTCCAGAATATTAGCCACTTCAATCTATTTTAGCAATATAACAAAATTGAACCAAAATTAGGAAGATGAACATGGTTTTAGCTCATTTGAGCATATTATCAAACACTAGGTATGCATCAATGCCTTAAGACCCTTTTTGTGGAGGATTCCATCCTTCCCCTATCATTTTTAGCTCACAATCTTCCCACATACTATAAGGATACATGCATGCAAGGTAAGCACTCCCATCCCCATAAATTACCTTACTAATGGCCCATTCTAGTTACATTTTGAAATTAAGAGTTTGGGTGATAGAATCTTACCTCTTAGGAAGAAGACCTAGGTGCCTCCCTTGATAATCTTCAAGATTTTAAGTGAGAATTGAAGAACAATATGATCAAAATGGTCCATGGGATGTGTTTTAACAAAATAGGGTCGGGTTTAAAAACCCCAAAAATGAAGCTTCAGAACAGGTTCTGTGGTCGCATATGCGACCGCATAATGGTTATGCGGTCCGCATAATGACCGCAAAAATGGGGAGGGGGGCGAAACTAGAAAAGAACTGATCTGGTCTGCGGTCACTATGCGGCCCGCAGACAGGTTCTGCAGTGGCATAATGCACCGCAGAACGGTTCTACGGTTGCATAGTGCACCGCAGAACTTCACTCCAAAAAATCCCAAGGCGGGATATGCGACAAGAATGCGGCCCGCGAAACAGTTATGCGGTCTCATATTGGCTGCAAAATTGAGCATCAAAATGCCCCAAAAATCTACCCCATTCTACAATCAGTCTGCGTTCTGCATAGTGGTTCTGCGGCCGCAGAATGCACTGCAGAAGTGCATACTTCTGCCCAATATTTTTCTTCAACTCCCAGTGCACTGTTCAATCCAAGAATTTCTACTATTATTAACTTCTACGCCTACCTTGGCATCACGGAACCCAGGGTTTTTAGGAAAAATTTTACGGGGCCTTACATCCTCCCCCACTTAAGATCATTCATCCTCGAATAAGGTTCAGGGTCTACTATTATCACCTCATGCAACTCAGCTTTCATACCCTACACCAGCAACCCCAAATTTAACTAGCTTTCTAAATTTCCAAATATTTTGCCAGAGTTTCCTTTGTAACTAGGCCTATCCACTTGTCAGAGAGTCCTAGAAACATATCTTACAAATGTATACAGAATCCAATAACATAATATAACTCATAACCACACCAACCGTGGCCTCATGTAAACAACATATAATCAAAAGGAACACATTTACATTAACTTAACAAGTGATACTAAATTCATAGGCGACAAGTTCATAAAAAGAAAGGATTACACAGCTATTCAAACAAGTAAGGATACTTCTTCTGCATTTCTTCCTCGGCCTCCCACGTGGCCTCTCCAACCTGCCGGTTTCGCCATAACACTTTCACGAAGGCAATTTATTTATTTCTCCACTTTCGGACTTGCCTATCAAGAATGGCAATTGGAATTTCTTTATATGACAATTCTTCATTAACATTAATGGTCTCAACCGGCACAATAGCTGACGGATCTCCAACTACTTTCTTGGCATAGACACATGGAATACAGGGTGCACTAATGACATCTCGGGTGGTATCTCATGTTTGTACACCACCTGACCGATCTTCTGGATGATTTTGTATGGACCGACATACCTCGGACTCAATTTCCCCTTTTTCCCAAACCGCATAATACCCTTCATAGGGGAAACCTTCAAGAATACCCAGTCATCTTCTTTGAACTCTAAGTCTCTACGACGAATATCCGAATAGGATTTTTGATGACTCTGAGTAGTTTTCAACCACTCCTTTATGATTTTAACTTTTTCCATAGCCTGATGCACTGGCCCTATCAACTCTGCTTCCCCAATCTTGAACCACCCAATGGGATATCTACATCTCCTACCATATAATGCCTCAAATGGTACCATCTGAATATTTGCATGAAAGTTGTTGTTATGAGTGGCCAATGATCATCCCAACTACCCTTGAAATGAAGAACACAAGCACGCAACATGTCCTCAAGTGTTTGAATAGTCCCTCTGCTTGCCCGTCGGTCTGTGGATGGAAAGTTGTACTAAGATTCACCTGAGTACCCAAAACTTGCTGAAATTTCTTCCAAAAATTTGCCGTGAACTGAGCCCCTCGATCGGAAATGATAGAAACGGGAGTACCATGTAGCCTCACTATTTTCTTGATATACAAGTGAGCATACTATTTCGCTATATCGGTACATTTAACAGGCAAGAAGTGGGCTAATTTTGTGAGTCCGTCCACGGTCACCCAAATTGAGTCAAACTTGCGCGAAGTGCGAGGTAATCCTACCACAAATTCCATATTAATCATTTCCCACTTCCACATTGAAATTTTTATGTTTTGTGCCAACCCACCAGGTCGTTGATGTTCGGCCTTCACTTGCTGATAATTCGGACACCTTGCCACAAAGTCCGACACATTCCTTTTCATGTTATTCCACCAATAGACTTCCTCAAGGTCGTGATACATCTTCGTACAACCTGAATGCACGGAATACCTGGAAGCATGAGCCTCGGTGTTACATCCCGTACTTTTCTACAGAGGATTTATGACCATAAGACCCCATAAGTTTACAACTTTTATACCATTAGATACATTTTGATATGGTATTTATTTTGAGTGGAACATTTATTGTATAAAAATATTTAAAAAGTATGATTTTATATAGTTATTAATATTTTCGGATATGGTAAATTATATACATAATATAAGAAAGTTTTTGAGATTTTCATTATTGTAAAAATAGAAATTATTTTCTCACAAGAAAAGAAGGTTATCTTTTTACCATTTTAAGAATTAAGCATACGAGAAGTTTATTCTTTATATAAGATTAGGAAAATTAGAATTTGAGAAAATATATGTATTTTTACTTGGATGTTTTAATGAAATAATAGTGTATGTATTTATTTGTATGGTTCCACCTGACCATGATAGTAAGTTATATAATGTGTATTAAAAGTGCGCAGTATTTTAAGTAATTTGAGATAGTTCTTAATTATGTGGATAGTTGATTAATTATTAGGTAATTATTAAAAAGTGGGATAAGATTTAACACCCCCCAAACGTGGCAATCATCCTTTACACTTAAATGACCAAGCATTAAAGATTGTAAGGTGTCACACTTTGAGAAAGAAGTGTGACACCAAGCTTAATTGTGGGGCCACCTAAAAAGAGTTGAATAATTACTACAATGTCATATGAAAGAATTCTCACAAATACTTTCCATAACTTCATTAACGTAATTTCTCTTAAAGCTTTTGTTAGGAATGACAATCTTAATCTCTTCAAAGTTCAACAAAACTTTCCATACCTTTTAAGGTCATTTTCTGTAGAGCTTAATTCAAGCTTCTCATAGTTACTTAAGGAGAGGTTTCGGCCAAGATAGTCTTTGCATAAGCAACGAACTTTTCATACAACGTGTTCTGTGTTTCGTTGCAATTAACATGTGTTAGAGGAGTGTCAAGAGAATCGATTCAGGTATGTTAAGGTTATCACTCCTTTTCTTTTGGCATGATCCAAGTAACGATACGTAAACGTAATATTATTCCATAAGTGGTTCTACTCTTAGCAGTTAAGGATATCTATGTTATTTATTCTGGTAAAGTTACATTCAAGCATGTCTAATTATGTATCTAGTTCCCTATTGAAGTATTATGATAAAGATGTTAATGTTTTTAATATAGTGATACATGCATCTTCATGCATTTACCACCCTGCTACGGCCGGTTGGGCAGTTACCACCGGTTGGGCAGTTATGTATCATTATTTACCACCGGTTGGGCAGACATGAATATTCATTTACCATCATGCTACGGGCGGGGGGGCAGTCATGTATTTACCACCGAACTACGGTTGGTTGGGCAGTTACCACCAGTTGGGCAGTTATGTATCATTATTTACCGCCGGTTGGGCAGATATGAATATTCATTTACCACCGAGCTACGGCCAGTCGGGCAGTCATGCATTTACCATCGAGCTATAGCCGGTTAGGCAGTTATACATTTACCACCGAGCTATGGCTAGTTGGGCAGTTACATATTTACCATCGAGCTACGGCCGGTCGAGCAGTTACCACTGATCAGTTTTGTAGTCATGCATCATACGATATGGATAATAGTCTCAAAGAGAAGCATTGTATATATGTAAGTATAATAAGTATGCATATACGGTGGTACTTCAGGGATTCATGTTGATTCTTATATGTCTTTAATTAATGTTGACTTACTATTATGTCTCGAAATTTCCAACTTGACTTTGACTTAGGGCTCTCCCTAGACGCCACATCTCTTATGATATGACTCGTACACTTATTATCGTATCCAATTGATATCCATACCATTAATAGTTCTCGTCTGCACATAAAATAATATAATTAGCGCACATCAACTTTCTTAATAGCGCTAAGTACTTCGAAATTTTACGGGGTGTTACATTCTCCCCCACTTAAGAACATTCGTCCTCGAATGTTTCATAAGTCACTTCTAAGAATAGGGTTATCCTTATACCTCCAACCATTATACATAGGAACTTATGACTACATCGATCTCATACTTCCTTTCCAAAATTTCAACTTACATATGGCCCTTAAAATTTGGCTATCTTCACAAATTCGTAAAACTTTCGGCAGAGTTTCCCCTGTAACTAGGCCTGTCCACCTGCCAGAGAACCCCAGAAACCAATCCTAACAACATATACATAATCCAATGACGTAACATCATACAAAACAACACCAACCGTGGCCTCATAAGCAATATATTTCCGGAAAGGAACACCCTTAACGCCAATTGTTCAAATGATACAAAATTCATTGAAAGCAACTCTTAGAATATTTTTCATAGATCACAACTTTATAAATACATGACTATTCAAACAAATAAGGATATATTTTTTTCATTTCCTCCTCGGCCTCCCAAGTAGCCTCTTCCACGTGTTGGTTTCGCCATAACACTTTTACAGATATAATTTCTTTATTTCTCAACTTTCGGACTTGCCGGTCAATAATAAAAAACAGAATCTCTTCATAAGTCAATTCTTCATTACCCTCATTAGTCTCAATTGGAACAATGACTGTCGGATCTCCAACTACTATCTTTAACATGGACACATGAAACACTGGGTGTACTAATCACATCTCAGATGGTAGCTCAAGCTTGTACGCCACCTCACCGATCCTCTGAATAATATTTTATGGTCCGACATACCTCGGACTCAATTTCCCTTTCTTACCAAATCGCATTACACCCTTCATGAGGGAAACTTTCAAGAATACCCAATCTTTTTCTTTAAACTCTAAATCCCTACGACGAACATCCGAATAGGATTTCTGATGACTCTAAGCAGTCTTCAACCGCTCTTTTATGATTTTAACTTTTTCCATAGCCTGATGCACGAGGTCTGGCCCTATCAACTCTGCTTCCCCAATTTCAAACCACCCAATGGGAGATCTACATCTCCTACCATATAAAGCCTCAAACGGTGCCATTTGAATGCTAGCATGATAGCTATTGTTGTATGCAAATTCTATAAGTGGTAAATGATCATCCCAACTACCTTTGAAGTCTAGAACACAAGCGCGCAACATATCCTCAAGCATCTGAATAATCCTCTCTACCTGTCTGTCAGTCTGCGGGTGAAAGGCTGTACTAGGATTCACCTGAGTACCCAAACCTTGCTGAGTTGTCTTCCAAAAATTAGCCGTGAATTGTGCTCCCCGATCAGAAATGATAGAAACTGGGGTGCCATGCAACCCGACTATTTCTTTGATATACAACTGAGCATACTACTCCGTTATGTCGGTAGACTTAACCGGCAAAAAGTGTGCTGATTTCGTGAGTCGATCCATAATCACCCAAATTGAGTCAAACTTGCGTGGAGTGCGCGGTAATCCTACCACAAAGTCCATATTAATCATTTCCCACATCCATATTGGAATTTCTATGTTTTGTGCCAACCCACCTGTCCTTTGGTGTTCGGCCTTCACTTGTTGACAATTCGAACACCTTGCCATAAAATCCGCCATATTTCTCTTCATAATTTTCCACCAATATACTTCCTTAAGATCATGATACATTTTCATAGAACCTGGGTGCACAGAATACCTAGAAGTGTGATCTTCAGTCATAATTCTTTCCCGGAGATCATCCATGATTGGAACACATCGTCGCCCTTGGTACCTTAATGTACCATAATCCATGCCAAGAGAAAAGGCCATGGTCTTATGTTTGTGAACCCCCTCTTTCAATTGCACCAACACTAGATTATTGTATTGCTTCTCTTTGACTTCCACAACAAGCGATGATTCAGCCCTATTTTGCACAATTACCCCTCCTTCACTAGAGTCCGCAAGACGAACTCCCAAACTAGCCAATCAGTGAAATTCCTTGGCCAATGGCCTTTGATATGCCTCCAAGTGAGCCAAACTACCCATAGATTTCCGGCTAAGAGCATCTGCTACAACATTGTCCTTTCCCGGGTGATACAGGATATCGATGTTGTAGTCCTTGAGTAACTCAAGCCATCTTCTCTGCCTCAGATTCAATTCCTTCTGCTTGAAAAGATATTGAAGGCTCTTATAGTTAGTGAATATATCTACATGGACCCCATATAAATAATGACGCCAATTGTTCAATGCAAATACCACCGCCGCAAGTTCTAAGTCATGTGTTGGATAGTTCTTTTCATGATTCTTGAGTTGCCTAGAAGCATAAGCTATCACCTTTCCCTGTTGCATTAATACACATCTAACCCCAATTCTTGAAGCATCACAATATACCACAAATCCATTTGCACCTTCTGTCAAGGTCAACACCGGAAACTCCTTTCACATGCATCTGACCACTGGAACCTAATTACCTTCTGCGTCAATTTAGTCAACAGATAGGCAAGGGTAGAAAAACCCTCCACAAACTTTCTGTAATATCCAGCTAAGCCTAAGAAACTGTGAATCTCTGTTGGAGTTGTAGGCCTCGGCCAATTCTTTACAGCTGCAATTTTCTGCGGGTCAACCTTAATCCCTTCACTAAAGATGACATGACCCAAGAATGTGACAGATTCAAGCCAAAATTCACACTTTGAAAACTTTGCATATAACTGGTGCAAATGTAGGATTTGCAGAACTACCCTAAGATGATCAGCATGGTCCTCTCGACTTCGTGAGAATACAAGAATATCGTCAATAAACACTATCACAAAGGAATGGAGGAACGGCTTGAAAACTCGGTTCATAAGATCCACGAAGGCTGACGGGGCATTTGTTAGACCAAAAGACATTACTAGAAACTCAAAATGCCCATACCGGGTCCTAAACATTATTTTCGGAATATCCTTCTCCCTGATTTTCAATTGATGATACCCGGATCTTAAATCAATTTTGGAGAAGTACCTGGCACCTTGCAATTGATCAAACAAGTCATCTATCCTTGGTAGTGGGTATTTATTTTTGATTGTGACCTTGTTGAGCTACCGATAGTCAATACACATTCTCAGTGACCCATCTTTCTTCCTTACAAAAAGGACCGGTGCGCCCCAAGGCGACACACTTGGCCGGATAAAACCTTTTTCTAACAAATCTCTCAATTGTTCTTTTAGCTCCTTCAACTCTGATCGTGCCATTCTGTATGGTGGAATAGATATAGGATGTGTGTCTGGCATCACATCAATCCCAAAATCAATCTCCCTGTCTAGTGGGATCCCAGGGAGTTCATCCGGAAAGACTCCTGGAAATTCATTCACAATGGGCGCGGACTCAAGCATAGGTGCCTCGACATCGGTGTCCATAACACGGACCAATTGGTAAATACACCCCTTCTTGATTATTTTCATGGCCTTAAGGTAAGAAATAAACCTACCCTTTGGCACTACATCATCACCCTTCCACTCAATAATTGGCTCATTTGGAAATTCGAACCTAATAGTTCTGGTTCGACAATCAAGCTTGGCAAAACATGAATAAAGCCAATCCATCCCCATTATCACATCAAAATCGACCATTCTCAATTCAATAAGATCTACCACGGTGTCACAACCACGCAACGTGGCGACACAATCCCTATAAACCCGTGCGGCCAAAATAGACTCACCAACCGAAGTAGATACAGAGAACGGCTCATGAAGCTGTTCTGGTTCTATCCCAAATTCCATAGCAACATAAGGTGTGACATATGACAAAGTGGAACCGGGATCAATAAGAGCATATACATCATGAGATTGGACAGTCAATATACCTGTGACAATATCAGGAGAAACCTCTGAATCCTGGCAACCTCTCATAGAATAGAAACGGCTGGATCCTCCCGAACACTGTGCTCCACCCCTAGCTGCACCACGCCATGCTGGTGTTAGGGTGCCTCGAGCTAGAAGGGGTGCTGAAGATGTAGCAGCTGCAGAACTGGATGACTATGTTGTGCCCCTGCCCACACCCTGGTAGGATGCACGACACTCTCTCTGAATATGACCCCTCAATATGCACCCATAACATACTGGCAGGTCCATGTAGCAGATTCCCAAATGCATCCTCCCACACTTGGGGCATGGGGCCCTCTGCTGCTACAGGAATCGCCCTCCTGATCGGCCCTGCTGGTGAGGTCCCTTGCTGCCCTGATTAAACCTGAAATGACTTGCCTACTGCTGACTAGCCTCTACTGGCGGTGCACTGACTCAAGACTGAGCAAAAGACTGGGATGGCCCTGATGACCCTCCCTTGTAAGCTGATCTTCCCCCATTAAATGACTCCGCAAAGTAGCCTGCAGATCGGGCCTTGCTGGTACCCTCTCGCTCCCTTCTGTTCCTCAACTTACGGTCCTCTGTAGCTTGAGAAAATGCTACCACTTTCTCATAATTCATATCTGAATTCAAGGCAACTGTAGCGGCCTCATTGATAACCAAAGGGCTAAGGCCCCGCACAACCCGGCGCACTCTAGCCTCTATAGTAGGCAACATCAGAATTGCATATTTTTACAGGCGCGCGAACTCCATGTGATACTCCCACACACTCCTACTCCCTTGCTTAATATTTTCAAACTCTGCGGCACGAGCTGCCCTAGTCTCAGCCGGCAAGAAATGGTCCATGAATGCGTCAGAAAACTCGCTCCACCTTGCTGGAGGGCTCCCCTCCTCCCGAGAGTATTCCCACAGCTCAAAACAAGAATAGGCCACCCCTTTCAGGCGGTAGGCGGCCAACTCCACTTCCTCTGTCTCAGTAGCGCGCATAACCCAAAGAGTCTTATGCACATCATCAATGAAGTCTTGTGGGTCCTCCTTGGGATTAGCACCCGTGAACACTGGAGGATCTAGCTGAAAAAACTTGTTCACCCTGGAACCACTAGAATCACCTTATTGGCTAGAAGAATTGGGTGCAACATTTGATCTTTGGGCTTGAGAAGCCACTATTTGTGTTAGCATCTAGATAGCTCCCCAAATATCAACATCAGAAATACTAGAATCGGAAGCTGGGACTGGAGGTGGAACTGGAATATCAGTTGGAGGGACCGTTGCACCCTCAGTAGGTGTAGGGACATGTGCGGTTTGAACAGTTGTAGTAGAGTCAGGTAGTGTAGTAACTGGAGGAATATTCTCACTCCTCGGCTGCTCACCCGCACCATCAATTATAGGATCAACTGTCACTTCTGGGGTGACATTGGCTCTTTGGCCAGTTCTTTCCTTCTTCTTAGGTGCCATGTACTAAAAATTAGAGCAACGCAGGAGTTAAAGGAGGGACAATCTTACAACCAGCTTTATCGCACGATCAAAAACATGAAAGAAGGGTATTATTCCTAAATGCCCATGTAGCATCCTAATTATAGATGTGGTCGACAACACATCGATAACAAGGACTCTATTAGACACCGCTCCGAGACATCCTAGTACACTTTAAAACCTTAGGCTCTGATACCAAGTTTGTCACGCCCCAATACCGAGGAGCGCGACCGGCGCTCAGCCGAGCAAATCGAGTCGAGCAAGTCTGTTAGATTCTTTCTACCCAATTCACCCATAATCAAGAAAAGACATAATTTCATAAATTATACAACAGGAAGTTCATACATACGATGCTAAATCATTTGATTAGCCATTGCGCCCTTAAGTCTCAAAATACATATTTCTTATAGTTCGAACGAAACAAGTGATCAAACACAACATAACTGGGTTAACATTCCCAACACCCATATACAACCCACATAGTGTCTACGGAGCCTCTAAAGATACAAAAGAGAGTAAAGATAGTACCGACAACAAGGCCCCGTCTATACCTCAAAAGTGACTATAATATAAACAAAAGATACAATACATGACCCCAGAATGAAATGGGACTCACCGAGTCTGCTGAGAAGATGATGATGTAACACTAACTGCGATCAACATTGTCTGCTATGTAACCACCTGCATCAATTGAAAGATGCAGCGCCCCCGGCAAAAGGGACGTTAGTACCGTCGAATAGTACTAGTATGTAAAGCTAAAATACCATCACAATATAATGGACAATAATACAAGGGGGAAACAGTCATGAGTTAAATAATAGCTTCAAAACAATACTAAAACATTAAGTAAGGATCACATAAGTTCTCAAGTCAATTTCAATCTTATTAGGTTGGGTAATCTTTAGTGCCATATGCCACAATCCACAATACCACCGTGTTCTTACATGGAGTCCGATCTCGACCCGATCGGCTAGGTCATCTCATTTGAGACATTAACCATATCCACAATTTCAATTATCATTTCCAGCACAGTTACAACCATGTGTGCGGCATGGCGTCCGATAATGGCCCGATCGGCTAGGCCATCTCACTTGAGACATCAACCATAACCACAATTTCAATTATCTCACGTCATAATTCTTTCATATTCTTTCGATTCATTAGCATTAGTAATCACGATTACAAAATAATTCTTGGCACTTGGCCGTATTTCATAATTCTAGTCCCCTTTTTCCACATTCAAATATCTCTATCATAATCATTATCAACAACAATAAATCTTCCCGCTCAAGACATTAAATTCACATAACACAACAATTTGGAAATCTTAGGCACATAGAGGCTTTTCATACAATTTGTCATAACAACCGTTATTTCGATCTTGACAAGAAGTCTTAACATTTCTAACACATATTCCATATTTCGAACATATGCTCAAATGGCAAGATGACATTATAAAACATTTAGAATAAATATTGAACATATATTCTTCGACACAACCACATTAGGAATAGCCAATTCAATAATTATCAAGGTCTTACTTCAATTACATGAACACCGTGGAATTGGATTCTAAAAAGAAGAGGGTTTAGCCATACATACCTCAATCCTTATCTTAATGATACTACAACGATGTACTATACTAAGCAAGTTCAATCTACAATGACAACATCCAATGGAACCAATATTAGTAACAAATTCCATAGGTTTATTGTATTAATAAATTTCGTCGCCAAGATTTCCATTTACCTTCTCTCTTATTTTCTCAAAAGTACTATTTATGCCATGAACTAGAGTTTTATAATCCAATCTTTCAACCATTAAAACTTGTAACAAATTCTTCAAATACTTCTAACTACTCATAATAAACGAGTTTGAAGCACTGGAATTACCTCTAATAGATCAATCTTGAAAAATCACAACTTTGGTGATTTTTGTGTTCTTGAGGATTTGATGATGAAATCTTGTATTTGGATGTAAGAGTGATGTTAGAACTCATGTATATTAAGTAATAATCAACCCAAAACATCATTAACAATTTACCTTGGTTGATTGGACTTGATTTGAGCTCAAAATCGTCCCTTCACCTCAAGAACCCTAACCCCCAAATACTCAAAATATCCCCCTTCCCCGACCTTGTATTTATAGGCCCAGATTTCTGGGTTTCGGATGCGGCCCTGGATGCTTCGCATCCCCACTTCACTCCTCTTTGAAGCTCGGATGCGGACCTGGACACTATGGCATCACTTCACTGCCAGCCTCTCTTTCGGACGAGGCCTCGGATGCTTTACATCCGCAGGCTCCTCCGCCAGCCTTTGGTAATTTGGTCATAACTTCTTGTAGGAATGTCCAAATGACGAATGGTTTGAAGAGTTGGAATCTAGACTCAAAGACCTTTAATTTGATAGGTCATACATCACCTAACTCCTTACATATATATATATATATATATATATATATATATATAGTTTTGTGCGTACTTATTTGGAACTTTAGTCTATCATGAAATTTCCAACTTGACTTGGACTTAGGGCTCTCCCTAGACCCCACATCACTTATAATATGACTCGTACACTTATTATCGTATCCAATTGATATCCATCCCATTAATAGTTCTCGTTTGCACACAAAAGAATATAATTAACGCACATCAACTTTCTTAACAGTGCTAAAGTACTTCGAAATTTTCCGGGGTGTTACAAATCTACGATCCCAAGTCCGCACCTGCGGACTCACACCTCCCCACCATACCTCGCAGGTGCGAAAAACCAGAACCAGAACTGCCAACCCAAACCCAAATGATTTGAAATCCATCCAAAACACACCCGAGTCCCCCGAGACCTCGTCCAATCATATAGGAAGATTTAATACATCACCCAAACGTATACAAAGGATACAAACACCGTAATTAACATCAAAAAGAAGAATCGTCGATCAAGATCAATCTCCTAAGTTCATGAACTTCCAACTTCAAACCAAGTGTCTGATTCAAGCCTAATTAATCGGAATGAACCCAAACTTTGCACAAAAGTCCCAAATGACACAACAACCTATTCTAATTTTCGGAACAACAATCCGAACCCGATAGTCCCAAAGTCAACTACTGGTTAAACTTATGAACTTTCCAAACCTTCAAATTTCTAACTTTTTCCAAAATAAGGCCAAATCAACCTAGGAACTTCCAAATCCAAATCCGGACATAGACCTAAGTCCAAAATAATCATACGAACCTATCGGAACCCTCAAAACACCATCCTGATGTCATTTCAAAAGTTAAACCTTGGTCAAGTTGTCACGCCCCAACCTCGGAAAGCGCGACCGACGCTCAACCGAGTGAACCCGACCGAGCAAGCATGTTAGATACTTTCTACCCAATTAACCCATGATCAAAAAAAGATGTGACTTAATTAATTATACAGTAGGAATCTCATTCATACAATCCTACTTCATTTCATTAGTCATTGCGCCTTTAAGTCTCAAAATACACATTTCTTATAGTTCAAGTGGAACAAGTGATCAAACATAACATAACTTGCTTAACATTCCCAACACCCATATACAACCCACATAGTGTCTACGTAGCGTCTAAAGATACAAAAGAGAGTAAAGATGGTGCCGGCAACAATGCCCCGGCTATACCTCAAAAAGTGACCATAATATAAATAAAAGGTACAATACATGACCCTAGAATGAAATGGGGCTCACCGAGTCCGCTGAGAATAGGATGTAGCACTATCTGGGATCTGCACTGTCTGCTATGAAACCACCGGCATCCATTTAAAGATGCAGCGCCTCCGGCAAAAGGGACGTTAGTACCCTCAAATAGCACTAGTATGTATAGCTAAACACCAACTCAATAGAATGAATAATAATACAAGAGGAACAGTCAAGAATTCAATAAGGGCTTCAAATAATAGTAAAATAACAAGTTAAGGATCATATACATTTTCAAGACAATTTCCATATTACTAGGTTGGGTGACCTTTAGTACCGATGTTCCACAATTTACCATACCTCTGTATTCTTACACGGAGTCCAATCTCGGCCCGATCGACTAGGCCGCCTCCTCTGAGACATTACCACAATTTCATTATAACTTTCCAGCACAGTACCACCATGTGTGCGGTATGGCGTCCGATCACGGCCCGATCGGCTAGGCCATCTCATTTGAGACATCAACCCTTTTCACAATTTCATCCACAATACCACTGTATCCTTATACAGAGTCCGATCTCAGCCCGACCGGCTAAGCCATCTCATACGAGACGTTACCTTTTTCAGTCAATCACCTCACATCATACTTCTTTCATATACTTTCGATTCACTAACACTAGTGATTATGATTACAAAGTCATTCTAGGCACCTGGCCGTATTTCATATTTCCAGACCCCTTTTTCTACATTCAATATAATTATCATTATCAACAATAACAAGGCCTTCCATTCAAGACATTAAATTCACATTTGAGCAATTTGAGAATCTTAGGCACATAGAGGCTTTTCCTACAATTTGGCATAACAACCTTTATTTCAATCTTGATATAAAGTCTTAACATTTCTAACACATATTCCACATTTTTTAACACATCCTCAATGACAAGATAACATGATGAAGCATTTAGAATAAATATTGAACTTACATCCTTCAACACAAACACGTTAGAAATCGCCAATTTTATAATGATCAAGGGCTTACTCCAATTACATTATCACTGTGGGGTTCGATTCTAAGAAGAAGGGGATTTAGCCAACATACCTCAATTGAGCTCCTTAAAACTCTAAGATGTTCCAGAATATTAGCCACTTCAATCTATTTTAGCAATATAACAAAATTGAACCAAAATTAGGAAGATGAACATGGTTTTAGCTCATTTGAGCATATTATCAAACACTAGGTATGCATCAATGCCTTAAGACCCTTTTTGTGGAGGATTCCATCCTTCCCCTATCATTTTTAGCTCACAATCTTCCCACATACTATAAGGATACATGCATGCAAGGTAAGCACTCCCATCCCCATAAATTACCTTACTAATGGCCCATTCTAGTTACATTTTAAAATTAAGAGTTTGGGTGATAGAATCTTACCTCTTAGGAAGAAGA
Source organism: Nicotiana tomentosiformis (assembly GCF_000390325.3). Classification (NCBI taxonomy): domain Eukaryota; kingdom Viridiplantae; phylum Streptophyta; class Magnoliopsida; order Solanales; family Solanaceae; genus Nicotiana; species Nicotiana tomentosiformis. The sequence goes on from NC_090823.1 coordinate 64,999,480, forward strand.
CCTAGGTGCCTCCCTTGATAATCTTCAAGATTTTAAGTGAGAATTGAAGAACAATATGATCAAAATGGTCCATGGGATGTGTTTTAACAAAATAGGGTCGGGTTTAAAAACCCCAAAAATGAAGCTTCAGAACAGGTTCTGTGGTCGCATATGCGACCGCATAATGGTTATGCGGTCCGCATAATGACCGCAAAAATGGGGAGGGGGCGAAACTAGAAAAGAACTGATCTGGTCTGCGGTCACTATGCGGCCCGCAGACAGGTTCTGCAGTGGCATAATGCACCGCAGAACGGTTCTACGGTTGCATAGTGCACCGCAGAACTTCACTCCAAAAAATCCCAAGGCGGGATATGCGACAAGAATGCGGCCCGCGAAACAGTTATGCGGTCTCATATTGGCTGCAAAATTGAGCATCAAAATGCCCCAAAAATCTACCCCATTCTACAATCAGTCTGCGTTCTGCATAGTGGTTCTGCGGCCGCAGAATGCACTGCAGAAGTGCATACTTCTGCCCAATATTTTTCTTCAACTCCCAGTGCACTGTTCAATCCAAGAATTTCTACTATTATTAACTTCTACGCCTACCTTGGCATCACGGAACCCAGGGTTTTTAGGAAAAATTTTACGGGGCCTTACATCCTCCCCCACTTAAGATCATTCATCCTCGAATAAGGTTCAGGGTCTACTATTATCACCTCATGCAACTCAGCTTTCATACCCTACACCAGCAACCCCAAATTTAACTAGCTTTCTAAATTTCCAAAAATTTTGCCAGAGTTTCCTTTGTAACTAGGCCTATCCACTTGTCAGAGAGTCCTAGAAACATATCTTACAAATGTATACAGAATCCAATAACATAATATAACTCATAACCACACCAACCGTGGCCTCATGTAAACAACATATAATCAAAAGGAACACATTTACATTAACTTAACAAGTGATACTAAATTCATAGGCGACAAGTTCATAAAAAGAAAGGATTACACAGCTATTCAAACAAGTAAGGATACTTCTTCTGCATTTCTTCCTCGGCCTCCCACGTGGCCTCTCCAACCTGCCGGTTTCGCCATAACACTTTCACGAAGGCAATTTATTTATTTCTCCACTTTCGGACTTGCCTATCAAGAATGGCAATTGGAATTTCTTTATATGACAATTCTTCATTAACATTAATGGTCTCAACCGGCACAATAGCTGACGGATCTCCAACTACTTTTTTGGCATAGACACATGGAATACAGGGTGCACTAATGACATCTCGGGTGGTATCTCATGTTTGTACACCACCTGACCGATCCTCTGGATGATTTTGTATGGACCGACATACCTCGGACTCAATTTCCCCTTTTTCCCAAACCGCATAATACCCTTCATAGGGGAAACCTTCAAGAATACCCAGTCATCTTCTTTGAACTTTAAGTCTCTACGACGAATATCCGAATAGGATTTTTGATGACTCTGAGTAGTTTTCAACCACTCCTTTATGATTTTAACTTTTTCCATAGCCTGATGCACTGGCCCTATCAACTCTGCTTCCCCAATCTTGAACCACCCAATGGGATATCTACATCTCCTACCATATAATGCCTCAAATGGTACCATCTGAATATTTGCATGAAAGTTGTTGTTATGAGTGGCCAATGATCATCCCAACTACCCTTGAAATGAAGAACACAAGCACGCAACATGTCCTCAAGTGTTTGAATAGTCCCTCTGCTTGCCCGTCGGTCTGTGGATGGAAAGTTGTACTAAGATTCACCTGAGTACCCAAAACTTGCTGAAATTTCTTCCAAAAATTTGCCGTGAACTGAGCCCCTCGATCGGAAATGATAGAAACGGGAGTACCATGTAGCCTCACTATTTTCTTGATATACAAGTGAGCATACTATTTCGCTATATCGGTACATTTAACAGGCAAGAAGTGGGCTAATTTTGTGAGTCCGTCCACGGTCACCCAAATTGAGTCAAACTTGCGCGAAGTGCGAGGTAATCCTACCACAAATTCCATATTAATCATTTCCCACTTCCACATTGAAATTTTTATGTTTTGTGCCAACCCACCAGGTCGTTGATGTTCGGCCTTCACTTGCTGATAATTCGGACACCTTGCCACAAAGTCCGACACATTCCTTTTCATGTTATTCCACCAATAGACTTCCTCGAGGTCATGATACATCTTCGTACAACCTGAATGCACGGAATACCTGGAAGCATGAGCCTCGATGTTACATCCCGTACTTTTCTACAGAGGATTTATGACCATAAGACCCCAAAAGTTTACAACTTTTATACCATTAGATACATTTTGATATGGTATTTATTTTGAGTGGAACATTTATTGTATAAAAATATTTAAAAAGTATGATTTTATATAGTTATTAATATTTTCGGATATGGTAAATTATATACATAATATAATAAAGTTTTTGAGATTTTCTTTATTGTAAAAATAGAAATTATTTTCTCACAAGAAAAGAAGGTTATCTTTTTACCATTTTAAGAATTAAGCATACGAGAAGTTTATTCTTTATATAAGATTAGGAAAATTAGAATTTGAGAAAATATATGTATTTTTACTTGGATGTTTTAATGAAATAATAGTGTATGTATTTATTTGTATGGTTTCACCTGACCATGATAGTAAGTTATATAATGTGTATTAAAAGTGCGCAGTATTTTAAGTAATTTGAGATAGTTCTTAATTATGTGGATAGTTGATTAATTATTAGGTAATTATTAAAAAGTGGGATAAGATTTAACACCCCCCAAACGTGGCAATCATCCTTTACACTTAAATGACCAAGCATTAAAGATTGTAAGGTGTCACACTTTGAGAAAGAAGTGTGACACCAAGCTTAATTGTGGGGCCACCTAAAAAGAGTTGAATAATTACTACAATGTCATATGGAAGAATTCTCACAAATACTTTCCATAACTTCATTAACGTAATTTCTCTTAAAGCTTTTGTTAGGAATGACAATCTTAATCTCTTCAAAGTTCAACAAAACTTTCCATACCTTTTAAGGTCATTTTCTGTAGAGCTTAATTCAAGCTTCTCATAGTTACTTAAGGAGAGGTTTCGGCCAAGATAGTCTTTGCATAAGCAACGAACTTTTCATACAACGTGTTCTGTGTTTCGTTGCAATTAACATGTGTTAGAGGAGTGTCAAGAGAATCGATTCAGGTATGTTAAGGTTATCACTCCTTTTCTTTTGGCATGATCCAAGTAACGATACATAAACGTAATATTATTCCATAAGTGGTTCTACTCTTAGCAGTTAAGGATATCTATGTTATTTATTCTGGTAAAGTTACATTCAAGCATGTCTAATTATGCATCTAGTTCCCTATTGAAGTATTATGATAAAGATGTTAATGTTTTTAATATAGTGATACATGCATCTTCATGCATTTACCACCCTGCTACGGCCGGTTGGGCAGTTACCACCGGTTGGGCAGTTATGTATCATTATTTACCACCGGTTGGGCAGACATGAATATTCATTTACCATCATGCTACGGGCGGGGGGGCAGTCATGTATTTACCACCGAACTACGGTTGGTTGGGCAGTTACCACCAGTTGGGCAGTTATGTATCATTATTTACCGCCGGTTGGGCAGATATGAATATTCATTTACCACCGAGCTACGGCCAGTCGGGCAGTCATGCATTTACCATCGAGCTACAGTCGGTTAGGCAGTTATGCATTTACCACTGAGCTATGGCTAGTTGGGCAGTTACATATTTACCATCGAGCTACGGCCGGTCGAGCAGTTACCACTGATCAGTTTTGCAGTCATGCATCATACGATATGGATAATAGTCTCAAAGAGAAGCATTGTATATATGTAAGTATAATAAGTATGCATATACGGTGGTACTTCAGGGATTCATGTTGATTCTTATATGTCTTTAATTAATGTTGACTTACTATTATGTCTCGGTTCTGCCTCTCATACTCAGTACATTATTTGTACTGACGCCCTTTTGTTGGGGATGCTGCATTTATGCCTGCAAGTATAGATAATCAGTATGACGAGCCCTCATAGTAGACGAGATTGGCATTCAGCAAAGGATCGGTAAGACTCCACCTCATTCGGAGTCCAGCCGAGCTTATAAGTCATCGTATCAGAGTTTTGCTAAAGACTTATGGGTAGGCCGGTACCCTGTCCCATTTGATATCAAATAATCCTAGAGGCTTTGTAGGCAAAGGTTCATTTTATACAGTATGTCTAAGGCCCTGGCGGCCCATATGTATTCATGTTTTAAGAAAAATGGTTCACTGAAATAGTGTTGCCCACTTATAGATATACATTATGAGTTGTGGCCATGTTGGCCCATGATAGTTACAGAAGAAAAACAAATGAGTTACACAGTGGTTCACTCGGGCCAGCACGACACTGGGTGCCAGCCACGCCTCCCCAAGTTTGTGGCGTGACAAAGTGGTGTCAGAGCGGGTCGTGTCCTAGGGAGTGTACAAAGCCATGCCTAGTAGAGTATCACTTATGGATGTGTTGTGCGCCACATTTATAATTGAGAGTCTATAGGGCATTTAAGAAATTTTACCCTTCTTTTGTTTCCAGATCGTGCCATAGAGCTGAGTCGTAAGAAGTCAGTATGAAGCTTTCGCGAGATTTTGTCTGTACCAGAGGTGCATGTATTACAGTAGAGCTTTAATGCATAATGTGGAAGAAAGGTTATGAAAGAAACAGAAGATACGATGCGATATTGAAAAGTAAGTAAGATAAAGTAAAGGTGGAGAAGGTTCGAGATACTCAACTACAAAAGGTTGTGAATAGTAGAGACCTCAGATATAGTTTGGGGTTTAGTTTAATTTACAGAGGAGACCCTAGTGAAAGTTTTGTAAATCTCTAAGAGTTAACATTCGAGGACGAATGTTCTAAAGGGGAAAGGATGTTACATCCCGTACTTTTCTACAGAGGATTTGTGACCATAAGACCCCGTAAGTTTACAACTTTGATATTGTTAGATACATTTTGATATGGTATTTATTTTGAGTGAAACATTTATTGTATAAAAATATTTAAAAAGTATGATTTTATATAGTTATTAATATTTTCGGATATGGTAAATTATATACATAATATAAGAAAGTTTTTGAGATTTTCTTTATTCTAAAAATAAAAATTATTTTCTCACAAGAAAAGAAGGTTATCTTTTTACCATTTTAAGAATTAAGCATATGAGAAGTTTTATTCTTTATATGAGATTAGGAAAATTAAAAGTTGAGAAAATATATGTATTTTTACATGGATGTTTTAATGAAATAATAGTGTATGTATTTATTTGTATGGTTCCACCTGACCATGATAGTAAGTTATATAATGTGTATTAAAAGTGCGCAGTATTTTAAGTAATTTGAGATAGTTCTTAATTATGTGGGTAGTTGATTAATTATTAGGTAATTATTAAAAAGTGGGATAAGATTTAACACCCCCCCAACGTGCAATCATCCTTTACACTTAAATGACCAAGCATTAAAGATTGTAAGGTGTCACACTTTGAGAAAGAAGTGTGACACCAAGCTTAATTGTGGGGCCACCTAAAAAGAGTTGAATAATTACTACAATGTCATATGAAAGAATTCTCACAAATACTTTCCATAACTTCATTAACGTAATTTCTCTTAAAGCTTTTGTTAGGAATGACAATCTTAATCTCTTCAAAGTTCAACAAAACTTTCCATACCTTTTAACGTCATTTTCTGTAGAGCTTAATTGAAGCTTCTCATAGTTACTTAAGGAGAGGTTTCGGCCAAGATAGTCTTTGCATAAGCAACGAACTTTTCATACAACGTGTTCTGTGTTTCGTTGCAATTAACATGTATTAGAGGAGTGTCAAGAGAATCGACTCAGGTATGTTAAGGTTATCACTCCTTTTCTTTTGGCATGATCCAAGTAACGATACGTAAACGTAATGTTATTCCATAAGTGGTTCTACTCTTAGCAGTTAAGGATATCTATGTTATTTATTCTGGTAAAGTTACATTCAAGCATGTCTAATTATGTATCTAGTTCCCTATTGAAGTATTATGATAGAGATGTTAATGTTTTTAATATAGTGATACATGCATCTTCATGCATTTACCACCGTGCTACGGCCGGTTGGGCAGTTACCACCGGTTGGGCAGTTATGTATCATTATTTAATGCCGGTTGGGCAGACATGAATATTCATTTACCACCGTGCTACGGGCGGGGGGCCAGTCATGCATTTACCACCGAACTACGGTTGGTTAGGCAGTTACCACCAGTTGGGCAGTTATGTATCATTATTTACCGCCGGTTGGGCAGACATGAATATTCATTTACCACCGAGTTACGGCCGGTTGGGCAGTCATGCATTTACCATCGAGCTACAGCCGGTTGTGCAGTTATATATTTACCACCGAGCTATGGCTGGTTGGGCAGTTACATATTTACCACCGAGCTACGGCCGGTCGAGCAGTTACCACTGATTAGTTTGGCAGTCATGCATCATACGATATGGATAATAGTCTCAAAGAGAAGCATTGTATATATGTAAGTATAATAAGTATGCATATACGGTGGTACTTCAGGGATTCATGTTGATTCTTATATGTCTTTAATTAATGTTGACTTACTATTATGTCTCGGTTCTGCCTCTCATACTCAGTACATTATTTGTACTGACGCCCTTTTATTGGGGATGCTGCATTTATGCCTGCAAGTATAGATAATCAGTATGACGAGCCCTCATAGTAGACGAGATTGGCATTCAGCAAAGGATCGGTAAGACTCCACCTCATTCGGAGTCCAGCCGAGCTTATAAGTCATCGTATCAGAGCTTTGCTAAAGACTTATGGGTAGGCCGGTACCCTGTCCCATTTGATATCAAATAATCCTAGAGGCTTTGTAGGCAAAGGTTCATTTTATACAGTATATCTAAGGCCCTGGCGGCCCATATGTATTCATGTTTTAAGAAAAATGGTTCACTGAAATAGTGTTGCCCACTTATAGATATACATTATGAGTTGTGGCCATGTTGGCCCATGATAGTTACAGAAGAAAAACAAATGAGTTACACAGTGGTTCACTCGGGCCAGCACGACACTGGGTGCCAGCCACGCCTCCCCAAGTTTGTGGCGTGACAAAGTGGTGTCAGAGCGGGTCGTGTCCTAGGGAGTGTACAAAGCCATGCCTAGTAGAGTATCACTTATGGATGTGTTGTGCGCCACATTTATAATTGAGAGTCTATAGGGCATTTAGAAAATTTTACCCTTCTTTTGTTTCCAGATCGTGCCATAGAGCTGAGTCGTAAGAAGTCAGTATGAAGCTTTCGCGAGATTTTGTCTGTACCAGAGGTGCATGTATTACAGTAGAGATTTAATGCATAATGTGGAAGAAAGGTTATGAAAGAAATAGAAGATACGATGCGATATTGAAAAGTAAGTAAGATAAAGTAAAGGTGGAGAAGGTTCGAGATACTCAACTACAAAAGGTTGTGAATAGTAGAGACCTCAGATATAGTTTGGGGTTTAGTTTAATTTACAGAGGAGACCCTAGTGAAAGTTTTGTAAATCTCTAAGAGTTAACATTCGAGGACGAATGTTCTAAAGGGGGAAAGGATGTTACATCCCGTACTTTTCTACAGAGGATTTGTGACCATAAGACCCCGTAAGTTTGCAACTTTGATATTGTTAGATACATTTTGATATGGTATTTATTTTGAGTGAAACATTTATTGTATAAAAATATTTAAAAAGTATGATTTTATATAGTTATTAATATTTTCGGATATGGTAAATTATATACATAATATAAGAAAGTTTTTGAGATTTTCTTTATTGTAAAAATAAAAATTATTTCTCACAAGAAAAGAAGGTTATCTTTTTACCATTTTATGAATTAAGCATACGAGAAGTTTTATTCTTTATATGAGATTAGGAAAATTAGAAGTTGAGAAAATATATGTATTTTTACATGGATGTTTTAATGAAATAATAGTGTATGTATTTATTTGTATGGTTCCACCTGACCATGATAGTAAGTTATATAATGTGTATTAAAAGTGCGCAGTATTTTAAGTAATTTGAGATAGTTCTTAACTATGTGGGTAGTTGATTAATTATTAGGTAATTATTAAAAAGTGGGATAAGATTTAACCCCCCCCCCCCAAACGTGGCAATCATCCTTTACACTTAAATGACCAAGCATTAAAGATTGTAAGGTGTCACACTTTGAGAAAGAAGTGTGACACCAAGCTTAATTGTGGGGCCACCTAAAAAGAGTTGAATAATTACTACGATGTCATATGAAAGAATTCTCACAAATACTTTCCATAACTTCATTAACGTAATTTCTCTTAAAGCTTTTGTTAGGAATGACAATCTTAATCTCTTCAAAGTTCAACAAAACTTTCCATACCTTTTAACGTCATTTTCTGTAGAGCTTAATTCAAGCTTCTCATAGTTACTTAAGGAGAGGTTTCGGCCAAGATAGTCTTTGCATAAGCAACGAACTTTTCATACAACGTGTTTTGTGTTTCGTTGCAATTAACTTGTGTTAGAGGAGTGTCAAGAGAATCGACTCAGGTATGTTAAGATTATCACTCCTTTTCTTTTGGCATGATCCAAGTAACGATACGTAAACGTAATGTTATTCCATAAGTGGTTCTACTCTTAGCAGTTAAGGATATCTATGTTATTTATTCTGGTAAAGTTACATTCAAGCATGTCTAATTATGTATCTAGTTCCCTATTGAAGTATTATGATACATGCATCTTCATGCATTTACCACCGTGCTACGGCCGGTTGGGTAGTTATCACCGGTTGGGCAGTTATGTATCATTATTTATCGCTGGTTGGGCAGACATGAATATTCATTTACTACCGTGCTACGGGCGGGGGGGCAGTCATGCATTTACCACCGAACTACGGTTGGTTAGGCAGTTACCACCAGTTGGGCAGTTATGTATCATTATTTACCGCCGGTTGGGCAGACATGAATATTCATTTACCACCGAGTTACGGCCGGTTGGGCAGTCATGCATTTACCATCGAGCTACAGCCAGTTGTGCAGTTATATATTTACCACCGAGCTATGGCTGGTTGGGCAGTTACATATTTACTATCGAGCTACGGCCGGTCGAGCAGTTACCACTGATTAGTTTGGCAGTCATGCATCATACGATATGGATAATAGTCTCAAAGAGAAGCATTGTATATATGTAAGTATAATAAGTATGCATATACGGTGGTACTTCAGGGATTTATGTTGATTCTTATATGTCTTTAATTAATGTTGACTTATTATTATGTCTCGGTTCTGCCTCTCATACTCAGTACATTATTTGTACTGATGCCCTTTTGTTGGGGATGCTGCATTTATGCCTGCAAGTATAGATAATCAGTATGACGAGCCCTCATAGTAGACGAGATTGGCATTCAGCAAAGGATCGGTAAGACTCCACCTCATTCGGAGTCCAGCCGAGCTTATAAGTCATCGTATCAGAGTTTTGCTAAAGACTTATGGGTAGGCCGGTACCCTGTCCCATTTGATATCAAATAATCCTAGAGGCTTTGTAGGCAAAGGTTCATTTTATATAGTATGTCTAAGGCCCTGGCGGCCCATATGTATTCATGTTTTAAGAAAAATGGTTCACTGAAATAGTGTTGCCCACTTATAGATATACATTATGAGTTGTGGCCATGTTGGCCCATGATAGTTACAGAAGAAAAACAAATGAGTTACACAGTGGTTCACTCGGGCCAGCACGACACTGGGTGCCAGCCACGCCTCCCCAAGTTTGTGGCATGACAAAGTGGTGTCAGAGCGGGTCGTGTCCTAGGGAGTGTACAAAGCCATGCCTAGTAGAGTATCACTTATGGATGTGTTGTGCGCCACATTTATAATTGAGAGTCTATAGGGCATTTAGGAAATTTTACCCTTCTTTTGTTTCCAGATCGTGCCATAGAGCTGAGTCGTAAGAAGTCAGTATGAAGCTTTCGCGAGATTTTGTCTGTACCAGAGGTGCATGTATTACAATAGAGCTTTAATGCATAATGTGGAAGAAAGGTTATGAAAGAAACAGAAGATACGATGCGATATTGAAAAGTAAGTAAGATAAAGTAAAGGTGGAGAAGGTTCGAGATACTCAACTACAAAAGGTTGTGAATAGTAGAGACCTCAGATATAGTTTGGGTTTTAGTTTAATTTACAGAGGAAACCCTAGTGAAAGTTTTGTAAATCTCTAAGAGTTAACATTCGAGGACGAATATTCTAAAGGGGGAAAGGATGTTACATCCCGTACTTTTCTACAGAGGATTTGTGACCATAAGACCCCGTAAGTTTACAACTTTGATATTGTTAGATATATTTTGATATAGTATTTATTTTGAGTGAAACATTTATTGTATAAAAATATTTAAAAAGTATGATTTTATATAGTTATTAATATTTTCGGATATGGTAAATTATATACATAATATAAGAAAGTTTTTGAGATTTTCTTTATTGTAAAAATAGAAATTATTTTCTCACAAGAAAAGAAGGTTATCTTTTTACCATTTTAAGAATTAAGCATACGAGAAGTTTTATTCTTTATATGAGATTAGAAATATTAGAAGTTGAGAAAATATATGTATTTTTATATGGATGTTTTAATAAAATAATAGTATATGTATTTATTTGTATGGTACCACATGACCATGATAGTAAGTTATATAATGTGTATTAAAAGTGAGTAGTATTTTAAGTAATTTGAGATAGTTCTTAATTAAGTAGGTAATTGATTAATTATTGGGTAATTATTAAAAAGTGGGATAAGATTTAACCCCTTTAACCCCCCCAACGTGGCAATCATCCTTTACACTTAAATGACTAAGCATTAAAGATTGTAAGGTGTCACACTTTGAGAAAGAAGTGTGACACCAAGCTTAATTGTGGGGCTATTTAAAAAGAGTTGAATAATAACTACAATGTCTTATGAAAGAATTCTCATAAACACTTTCCATAACTTCATTAACGTAATTTCTCTTAAAGCTTCTGTTAGGAATGCCAATCGTAATCTCTTCAAAGTTCAACAAAACTTTCCATACCTTTTAACGTCATTTTCTGAAGAGCTTAATTCAAGCTTCTCATAGTTACTTAAGAAGAGGTTTCGGCCAAGATAGTCTTTGCATAAGCAACGAGCTTTTCATACAACGTGTTCCGTATTTTGTCGCAATTAACATGTGTTAGAGGAGTGTCAAGAGAATCGACTCAAGTATGTTAATGTTATCACTCCTATTCTTTTGGCATGATCCAAGTAACGATACGTAAATGTAATGTTATTCCATAAGTAGCTCTATTCTAAACAGTTAAGGATATCTATGTTATTCATTCCGGTAAAGTTATATTCAAGCATGTCTAAGTATGTATCTAGTTCCCTACTGAGGTATTATGATAGACATGTTAATGTTTTTAATGTAGTGATATATGCATCTTCATGCATTTACCACCGTGATACGGCTGGTTGGGCAGTTATGTATCATTATTTACCGCCGGTTGGGCAGACATGAATATTCATTTACCACCATGCTATGGCTGGTCAGGCAGTCATGCATTTACCACCGAGCTACGGCCGGTTAGGTAGTTATATATCATTATTTACCACTGGTTGGGCAGACATGAATATTCATTTACCACCGAGCTACGGTCGGTCGGGCAGTCATGCATTTACCACCGAGCTACGGCCGGATGGGCAGTTATACATTTACCACCGAGCTACGACCGGTTGAACAGTTACATATTTACCATCGAGCTACGGCTGGTCGGGCAGTTACCACTGATCAGTTGGGAAGTCATGCATCATACGATATGGATAATAGTCTTAAAGAGAAGCATTGTATATATGTAAGTATAATAATTATGCATATACGGTGGTAGTTCTGCCTTGCATACTCAGTACATTTGTACTGACGTCCTTTTGTTGGGGACGCTGCATTCATATTTGCATGTATAGATAATCAGTTTGACGAGCCTTCATAGTAGACGAGATTGGCATTCAGCAAAGGATCGGTAAGACTCCACCTCATTCGGAGTGCAGCCGTGTCTATAAGTCATCGTGTCAGAGTTTTGCTAGAGACTTATGGGTAAGCCAGTACCCTGTCCCATTTGATGTCAAATAATCCTAGAGGCTTTGTAGACAGAGGTTCATTTTGTACAGTATGTCTGGGCCCTGACGGCCCATATGTATTCATGATTTAAGAAAAATGGTTCAGTGATACAGTATTGCCCACTTATAGATATACATTATGAGTTGTGGCCATGTTGGCCCATGATAGTTACATAAGAAAAACAAATGAGTTACACAGTGGTTTGCTCTGGCCAGCACGGCACCGGGTGCCAGCCACGCCTCCCCAGGTTTGGGGCGTGTCACTCGGTCATGATTCTTTTTCGAAGACCATCTACATTCGGAACACATAGTCGCCCTTGGTACCTTAGTGTACCATCATCCATACCAAGAGTAAAAGCCACAGTCTTATGTTTTTTAATCCCCTCCTTCAGTTGCACCAAAATTTGATCGCTGTATTGCTTCTCTTTGACTTCCACAACAAGTGATGATTCGGCCCTATTTTGCACAATTACCCCTCCTTCATTAGAGTCCGTAAGAAGAACTCTCAAGCTATCCAATCGATGGACTTCCTTGGCCAATGGTCTTTGATATACCTCCAAGTGTGCTAAACTACCCATAGATTTCCGGCTAAAAGCATCTGCCACAACATTGGCTTTCCCCGGGTGATATAGAATATCGATGTCATAATCCTTGAGCAACTTAAGCCATCTTCTTTGCCTAAGATTCAGCTCCTTTTGTTTTAAAATATACTGAAGACTCTTGTGGTATGTGAATACCTCCACATGGACCCCATACAAATAGTGATGTCAAATTTTCAATGCAGAAACCACCGCCGCCAGTTCTAAGTCATGTGTTGGATAATTCTTTTCATGTATTTTGAGTTGCCTAGAAGGATATGCTATAACTTTGTCGTGTTTCATTAACACACACCCAATACCAATTCATGACTCATCACAATATACCACAAATTCATCTGTGCCCTCTGGCAAGGTCAACACCGGCAATCTTGATATCAACTCCTGGAAGCTCCTTTCACAAGCATCGAACCATTGGAACTTAACTGCTTTCTGAGTAAATTCAGTAAACGGAGATACAAGAGTAGAGAACCCCTCCGCAAACTTCTTGTAATACCCTACTAAGCCCAAGAAACTACGAATCTCGGTGGGTGTTGTAGGTCTAGGCCAATTCTTCACTGCCGTAATCTTTTGAGGATCAACCTTGATTCCTTCTCTAGAGACAACGTGACCCAAGAATATGACAGATTTGAGCCAAAATTCACACTTTAAAAATTTCACATACAATTGGTGCTGATAAAGAGTCCGCAACACTGCCCTGAGATGATCGGCATGGTCCTCCCGACCTCATAAATACACAAGAATATCGTCAATGAACACTATCACAAAGGAGTCGAGTAAAGGCTTGAAAACCCAATTCACAAGATCCATGAAAGCTACCGGGGCATTTGTTAGCCCAAAGAAGATCCATGAAAGCTACCGGGTCATTCGTCAATGCCCATACCGGGTTCTAAAAGATGTTTTCGGAATATCCTGCTCCCTGATCTTCTAGTGGTGATACCCGGATCGTAAATCAATTTTGGAGAAGTATATAACACTCTGTAACTGATCAAACAAATCATCTATTCTTGATAGTGGGCATTTGTTTTTGATTGTGACTTTGTTGAGCTGGCGGTAGTCAATACACATCCTCAGTGATCCGTCTTTCTTCCTCACAAAGAGAATCGGTGCACCCAATGGCGACACACTCGGTCGGATGAAACCCTTTTCTAACAAATCCTTCAACTGTTCTTTTAGTTCCTTTAATTCTGCTGGTGCCATTCTGTAGGGCAGAATAGATATAGGTTGTGTGCCTGGCATCACATCAATCCCAAAATCAATCTCCCTATCTGGCGGAATCCCAAAGAGCTCATCATGAAAGACCTCTGGAAATTCATTCACAACTGGCACATATTCGAGTGTAGGTGCCTCAGCAGTGGTGTCCGTAACACGGACCAAATGCTAAATACACCCCTTATTGATCATCTTTGTGGCCTTAAGGTAAAAAATAAACCTACCCTTCGGTACCAAATTATCCCCCTTCCACTCAACAACTGGCTCACATGGAAATTCAAACCTCACAGTTCTAGTTCGGCAGTCAAGCTTAGCAAAACATGAATAAAGACATTCCATCCCCATAATTACATCAAAATCGACCATCTTCAATTTAATAAGATCGGCCACGGTGTCCCGACCAAGTACTGTGACAACATAACCCCTATACACTCGTGCGGCCACAATAGACTCGCCAACCAAAGTAGATATAGAGAACGGCTCGGGAAGCTGTTCCGATTCTATCCCAAATTCCATAGTAACATAAGGGGTAAGATAGGACAAGGTGGAACCGGGATCATGAGTTTGAACAGTGAAGCATATACATCATGAGTTTGGACAGTGAATATACATGTGACAATATCTTGAGAAGCCTCTGCACTCTGGCGACCACTCATAGCATAGAAACAGTTGGGTCCTCCTGAACTCTGTGCACCACCCCTCCCTGGTCTACGCCCTGCTGGTGCCGGAGGGCCTCGAGCTGGAGGGTGTGCTCAAGATGTAGCAGCTATAGAAATGGATGGCTGTGCTATGCCCCTGCCCGTACCCTAGCTGTATGAACAACACTCCCTTTGAATATGACCCCTCAATCCGCACTTGTAACATATAGGTAAGTCCACGAAGCAAATCCCCGAGTGCATCTTCCCATATCTGGGGCATGGGGGCCTCCGCTGCTGCGGGAAACTCCCTCCTGATCGGCCCTGATGGTGGGGTCCCCTGCGTCCCTGATTGGGCCTGAAATGACTTCTCTACTGCTGATTGTGCCCTGCTGGCGGTGCACTGGCTGAAGATTGAGCATGAGACTGGGTTGGCCCTGATGACCCTCCCCTAAAAGTTGATCTCCCCCCACCAAATGACTCCCCAAAGTTGCTCGTCCTGTCCTTCAACTTATGGTCCTCTGTAGCTTGAGAAAATGCTACCAGTTTCCCATAGTTCATGTCTGAATTCAAGGCAGTTGTAGCGACCTCATTGATAACCAAGGGGCTAAGGCCCTACACAAACCGGCGCACTCTAGCCTCCATAGTAGGAAACATGAGAATGGCATATTTTTACAGGCGCGCGAACTCCATGTGATACTCCCACACACTCTTATTCCCTTACTTAAGATTCTCAAACTCTGCGGCATGGGCTGCCCTAGTCTCGGCAGGCAAGAAATGGTCTATAAAGGCATCAGCAAACTCACTCCATCTCGCTGGAGGGCTCCCCTCCTCCCGAGAGTCCTCCCACAGCTCAAACCAAGAATAGGCCACCCCTTTCAGGTGGTAGGCGGTAGGCGGCCAACTCCACTCCCTCCATCTCAATAGCGCGCATAACCCGGAGAGTCTTATGCATCTCACAGATGAAGTCCTATGGGTCCTCCTCGGGATTAGCACTCGTGAACATCGGATGATCCAACTACAGAAACCAGTTCACCCTGGAACCACTAGAATCCCCTTGCTGGCTAGAGGATGTAGGTGCAATATTCGACCTTTGGGCCTGAGAAGCCACTATCTGAGTCAGCATCTGAATAGCTCCCCTATGAACCCCATAAGAAATACCAGAGCTGGAAGCTGGGGCTGGAGGTTGAATCAGAATGCCAGGTGGAGGAACCGTCACACCCTCAGTAGGTGTAGGAACTTGTGTGGCCTGGGTCGGTGTAGTGGAATCAGGTAGTGTAGCAGTCGGGGGATTATCCTCACCCCTCGGGTGTTCACCCGCATCATCAAATAAAGGGTCAACTGCCACTCCTAAGGCGGCGTTGGCTCCTTGGCCAGTTCTTGCTCTCTTCTTAGGTTCCATATACTGAAAGTTAAAGGAATGCATGAGTTAGAGGAGGAACAGTTGCACAAATAGTTTCATCGCACGATCCAGAGTATCAAAGAAGGTTATTGTTCCTAAATGTCCAAGTAGCCTCCAACTTATAGATGTGGTCGACAACACATCGATAAGAAGGACTCCACTAGACAAGGCTCCGAGATATCCTAGGAAACTTTAAAACCTTAGGTTCTGATACCCAGTTTGCCACGCTCTAACCTCGCGAAGCGCGATCGGTGCTCAACCGAGTGAACCCGGCCGATCAAGGCTGTTAGATACTTTCTACCCAATTAACCCATGATCAAGAAAAGACGTGATTTCATTAATTATACAGTAGGAATCTCATTCATACAACCCTAAATCATTTCATTAGTCATTGCTCCTTTAAGTCTCAAAATACACATTTCTTTTCGTAAAAGTGCAACAATTGATCAAACACAACATAAATTGTTTAACATTCCCAACACCCATATACAACCCATATAGTGTCTACGGAGCCTCTAAAGATACAAAAGAAAGTAAATATGGTGCAGGCAACAAAGCCACTGCTATACCTCAAAAAGTGACCATAATATAAACAAAAGGTACAATACATGACCCCGGAATGAAATGGGGATCACCGAGTCCGCTGAGAAGAGGATGTAGCACTATCTGTGATCCGCATTGTCTGCTATGAAACCACCTGCATCCATTTACAGATGCAGCGCCCCCGAAAAAGGCACATTAGTACCGTCGAATAGCACTAGTATGTATAGCTAAACACCAACTCAATAGAATGAATAATAATACAAGAGGAACAGTCAAGAATTCAATAAGGGCTTCAAATAATAGTAAGACAACAAGTTAAGGATCATATACATTTTCAAGACAATTTCCATATTACTATGTTGGGTGACCTTTAGTACCAATGTTCCACAATTCACAATACCTATGTATTCTTACAGAGAGTCTGATCGGCTAGGCTGCCTCATCTAAGACATTACCACAATTTCATTATAACTTTCCAGAACAATACCACCATGTGTGTGGCATGGCATTCGATCACGGCCCGATCGACTAGGCCATCTCATTTGAGACATCAAACCCTTACACAATTTTATCCACAATACCACCGTGTCCTTACACGGAGTCCGATATTGGCCCGACCGGCTAGGCCATCTCATTTGAGATGTTACCTTTTTTAGTCAATCACCTCACATCGTACTTCTTTCATATACCTTTGATTCATTGACACTAGTGATTACGATTACAAAGTCATTCTTGGCACTTGGTCGTATTTCATAGTTCCAGACCCTATTTTCCACATTAAATATCATTATCAACAACAATAAGGCTTCCCATTCAAGACATTAAATACACATATGAGTAATTTGGGAATCTTAGGCACATAGAGGCTTTTCATACAATTTGGCATAACAACCTTTATTTCGATCTTGACATGAAGTCTTAACATTTCTAACACACATTTCACATTTTTGAACACATCCTCAATGACAAGATAACATGATGAAGCATTTAGAATAAATATTGAACTTACATCCTTCAACACAAACACGTTAGAAATCGCCAATTCTATAATGATCAAGGGCTTACTCCAATTACATTATCACTGTGGGGTTCGATTCTAAGAAGAAAAGGGTTTAGCCAACATACCTCAATTGAGCTCCTTAAAACTCTAAGATGTTCCGTAATATTAGCCACTTCAATATATTTTAGCAATATAACAAAATTGAACCAAAATTAGGAAGATGAACATGGTTTTAGCTCATTTGAGCATATTATCAAACACTAGATGTGCATCAATGCCTTAAGGCCCTTTTTGTGGAGGATTCGATCATTCCCCAACCCATTCTCTGTCATGTTTAGCTCACAATATTCCCACATACTACAATGATACATGCATGCAAGGTAAGCACTCCCATACCCATGAATTACCTTACTAATGGCTCATTCTCGTTACATTTTTAAATTAAGAGTTTGGGTGATAGAATCTTACCTCTTAGGAAGAATACCTAGGTGCCTCTCTTGATAATCTTCATGATTTTAAGTGAGAATTGAAGAACAATGTGATGAACATCTCTTCTCCCTCTAGGACCCTCTCTCTCTCTCACTCTAAAAATATCAAAAAATATGATCAAAATGGTCCATATGATATGTTTTAACGAAATAGAGTTGGGTTTAAAAACCCCAAAAATGAAGCTCCGGAACGGGTTCTGCGGTCGCATATGCGACCGCATAATGACCGCGAAAATGGGGGGGAAGTGGAAAAGAACAAATCTGGTCTATTGTCACTATGTGGCCCGCAGACCTGTTCTGCGGTCGCATAATGCACCGCAGACCTGTTCTGCAGTCGCATAATGCACTGCTGAACGGTTCTGTAGTCGCATAATGTACCGCAGAACTTCACTCCGAAAAATCCCAAGGCAGGATATGCTACAAGAATGCGGCCCGCGAAACGGTTATGCGGTCGCATAATGCCACGAAATTGGGCATCAAAATGCCCTAGAAATCTGCTCCACTCTGCGACCGGTTTGCAGTGCATAAAGTGGTTCTGCAGCCGTAGAATGGGCCGCAGAAGTGCATACTTCTGCCCAATATTTTTCTTCAATTCCCAGCGCTCTGTTCAATCCAAGAATTTCTACTATTATTAACTTCTATGCCTATCTTAGCATCATGGAACCTGGGTTTTTTAGGAAAACATTTACGGGACCTTACACAACTCTTATAACTTAAGCTTCTAACCTTGGAACTAAGTGTTCCAATTCACTCCAAAACCTTCCCGAAACCAAACGTACCATCCCCGCAAGTTACAAAACAACAACCAAACATATAAGAGGCATAAAATGGAGAAATGGCACTCAAATACACAAATAGACCGACTAGATCATTACATTCTCTCTCTTAACAAACGTTCATATTCGAATAGGTTTAGAATCATACAAGGGATATATAAAGGTTGAGGATATTTGCTCTGCATATCATGCTCGGTCTCCCAGGTCTCCTCCTCGATCGGTTGGCCTCTCCACTAGACCTTCACTGATGCAATATTTTTCGACCTTAGCTTTCAAACCTGCCTATACAAAATCGCCAGTGGCTCCTCCTCATAAGCTAGATTCTTATCCAACTGCACTGAACTAAATCCAACACATGTGACCGATCCCCGTAGTACTTTCGAAGCATGGAGACATGAAACACCGGGTGAACTCCCGATAAGCTGGGTGGAAAATAAAGTCTATAGGCTACCTCACACACTCTCTCTAACACCTCGAATAGACAAATATACTGACGGCTCAACTACCATTCTTCCCAAATCTCATCACGCCCTTTATAGGAGAAACTCAGAGAAGAACCTTATCACGCTCTATGAAAGCCATATCACGAACCTTCCCATCAGCAAAACACTTTTGCCTAGACTGTGCAGCACGAAGCCTCTCTTAAATCATCTTCACTTTCTCCAAAGTATCACGAACAAAATTTATGCCTAGTGGCCTAGCCTCTCCCGTCTCAAACAAACAAAACGGATAATGACATAACTTCCATATAAGGCCTCATACGAAGCCATATGGATGCTCGACTGATAGCTATTGTTGTATGCAAACTCCTCTAAGAGAAGAAACTGAAGCCACTAGCCTTCGAAATCTATGACATAGGCTCTCAACATATCCTCCAAAATTTGAATGGTCTGCTCAGACTGCCCGTCTGTCTGAGGGTGAAATGCAATACTCAATTCAATTTGCATGCCTACCTCACACTGAATTGTTCTCTAAAAATGCAAAGTTAACTGAGTTCCACAATCCGAGATGATGGAAATAGGTGCACAAGCAAGTGAACAATCTCCCGGATGTAGATCTTGGCTAACTGCTCTGAAGTGTAGGAAGTCATGACTGGAATGAAATGTGTAGACTTGGTCAGTCTGTCCACAATAACCCAAACAACGTCAAATCTCCTCAATGTTCATGGCAAACCTACCACAAAGTGAATAGTGATGCGCTCCCACTTCCACTCCAGTAGCTTAATCTTTTTAAGCAAACCACCATGTCTCTGATGCTCATACATGACCTGCTGACAATTTAAGCATTGAGAAACATGTTCAACAATGTCTTTATTCATCCTCCGCCACTAATAACGCTGCCTGAAATCACTATACTTCTTCGCAGCACCCGGATGAGTAGAGTACCGCGAACTATGAGCCTCCTCAAGAATCAACTCTCTCAACCCATCCACATTAGGAACACAAATCCATTCCTGAAGCCACAACACACTGTCATCACCAATAGTCATTTCCTAAACACCACCTCACTGCACCTTATGGACAAGCAAATGGGGATCATCATACTGACGAGCCTTAATGCGCCCAAACAACAACGACTGAGATATAACACAAGCAACGACTCTAATAGGCTCCGATATATCCAATCTGATGAATCTATTGGCCAAAGCCTAAACATCCATATTAAAGCCACATCTGGAATGAATACTAAACTCTTTATACTCTCTGCTTCCTACTCAAGGCATCAACTACCACATTAGCCTTCCTCGGATGATAATGAATAGTGATATCATAGTCCCACAATAACTCCAACCACTTCCGCTGCCTCAAGTTCAGATCCTTTTGCTTGAATAGATGCTGAAGACTCCAATGATCCATATATACCTCACAAGACACGCCATAGTCACTCCACTGTATAATGTTTTTGATGGGGATTCAACTGGCAGGATGCATAGATAATCACCTTACCATTGTACATGACCCTGATCCTGAAGGCAAACCAACACTCGAGCCATAGTCAACGTTGTCTTGAGTTTTTGAAAGCTCTTCTCACACTCATCCGACCACCCGAATGAAGCACCTTTATAAGTCAACTTAGTCAGTGGAGCTGCAAGAGATGAAATTTCCACTACAAAGCAACGATAGTAACCAGGCAAACCCAGAAGCTCCTAATATTTGTACTATTAGAAGGTCTGGGTCAACCCTGAATTGCCTCAATCTTCTTCAGGTCCACCTTGATCCCATCACTAGATACCACATAATCCAAGAATGCCACTGACTCTAACCAAAACTCACACTTGGAGAACATAGAATAAAACTTCTTCTCCCTCAAAGTCTGGAGCACGATCCTCAAATGTTGCTCATGCTCCTCCCTATTATGGAATACACCAATACATCATCAAGACACAATCACAAAAGAATCCAAATAAGGCTGGAACACACTATACATCTAATGCATGAAGGCTATATCACCAGAAATTCATAATTCCCATAAAGAATACGGAAAGCAGTCTTAGGGATGTTCGAATCCCTAATCTTCAACTGGTGATACCCCGACCTCAAGTCAATCTTTGGAAACACCCTGACACCCTTAAACTGATCAAATAAGTTATCAATGCATAACAATGGATACATGTTCTTGATGGTCACTTTGTTCAACAACTGATAGTCAGTACACATTTTCATAGACCCATCCTTCTTACTAAGAAAAAACACCGGTGCACCCATAGGTGACACACTAGGCCTAATGAACCCCCGTCTAGAAACTCTTGCAATTGTTCCTTCAATTCCTTTAACTATGCTAGAGTTATACGATACGGTAGAATTGAGATAGGATGTGTGACCTGTGCCAAATCAATGCCGAAATCGATATCATTATCGAGTGGCATGCCTGGTAGGTCTGAAGGAAACATATCCGGTAACTCCCTCACTACTGGATCTGACTTAATCATAGGACTGCCAACACTAATATCTCTAACAAAATCTAAATACGCCATGAATCCCTTCTCAACTTGTAAGGCCCCGTAAATATTTGCCAAGGATTTGAGGTCTTATGTAGCCCATGTTTGCATATGTGTTTGGAAGGTGGTAGATAAAACTCGCCGCGATACAAACTTTTTGGGTTGTGCAGTGCATTAAGGAGTTGGTAGAAATTTTTGAAGAAGAAGACAATTTTGTAGTTAGTTTTGTGATCACAAATCCGTTCGGAGGGTCTCGTACCCATCGCGGAGTTGAACAAGAGAAGTTAAATTTTGAAGGTCATTTTGCGGTCTAGTATGTGACTGCATAACCTTTTTGCGGGCCACACATCCATCATAGACTCAGCATGAGAAATTCCAGAGGGTGATTTCACGGTGCATTATACTGCTGAATAACTGGTCTGCGGACCACAGACTTGCCGTAGACCTGACCCGACTAGCCCAGTTTTGGAGGATGATTTTGCGGTCCCTTATGCGGATCACATACCTATTCTGCGGTGCATTCTGTGACCGCAGAGTTGAATTCGGAGAGTCCATTTTATGCATTTCATAACCCGGCCCCATTTTGATTTAAAGCTATTGGGGCTCATTTTGAAGGCAAAAACCTGTTGTTTTATAGAGGAGAGAGTATCTTATAGATAGAGAGGAAGAAGCTCCAACCACTTTGCTCATCAATTCTTGTCCAATTTTGAAGATTCAAGGGAAGTCACTTACTAGACCATCGACTATCCGGGTAAGTCTCTGTCTTAAGCCTTCATACAATCATCTTCCTGTAGATTGAAATTGCTAGAAGTATTGGGATGTTGTAGTAATCTAAGGAAAGCTCAAGCAAGGTATGTTGGCTAAACTCCTTTTCTGAAATGGGAATCCATGAGTTCCTCGTAAGTTCTAAAAGTGGTTAGTTCAAACTCCTGTTCCTACTATTCTGAATTGCTTCCGATGATTGAATTGCCTAAATGCTTATGTACTCTAGTAATGTGCAAATTTCCCCTATCCTATTATGCTTACCCTTAGTGGGAAAATGTTCAAATATGGTTGTTGTAACTAATGCATATTATATGAATCTATTTTTAAATTGTAAATCACCATGCTCTCCTTTATAAGTATTTTCAATGTGTTTGAGTTCTTACATAATCATGAGTTGAAGCTATAGATGTCATGCTCCCCTTTTGGAAAAAGTGTCCCAAGAATAAATGGTGTATTAATCAAGTATGATTTTAACTTGTGTATTGATTGCCAATCATTATGCTCCACTCTTTGAAAGAAACTCAGTGTGTTTAAGTCACTCATTACTAACGAGCTCAAAGCTATGATTTCCAGAATATTCTATATATTGATGTTTATAATAATGATCCTTGGTAATAAAAAAATGAAAGTGGAAAATATGAAATGCGGCCATCGTGCCATGAATGAAGAATATTAGGTATGGCCAAGAGAGCCGGTGAAATAAAGATGCTGTGAATGGTTAAAAGTGTTAATGAAGTGATAAATGGTATGACAGGCTATGAGATGAATACATTTATATTTCTATTTCCTTTATATACAAAATGTTATTTTTGGGAGAATCATTAGCGAGCCGAGGAAGGGTGGACTGTAAGGGCCTACACCCGAAACTATACGTAATGGTGTAGGAGTTAATTAGGGGGTGAATTCCAGTGCTATATGGTATTAATATTATTCCCCTTAATTGGGATAAGCTTGTTGCTGGCATTGGTTTATGTTCCCATGTCGACTCACAAGGCATTTGTGGGCAGACAACCTAGCCGATCGGGTGGCAATCAGACACCATGTCGCGCCCATGGTGGTTCCTCCTTCTTATTATTATATTTGATTCACATCACATGTTGATCCATATTCATTCCTTGAGAGACCCCTTAGCCGGTCGAGCTGTGATCGGACTCCATGCCTCGTGCATGGTGTGATGATCCGTGGCTAATGATCTCCATACCAAAATTGTTAATACTTAATTGGAATTGCTTAGGTTTTAACTTGGCATTTAGTATTACTTGAGTTTCTTATCTATTCCATGTCTCTCTTCTTTTATGTTGGCACTCTACGCCATGATTAGGTATTTAGTTTTGCATACTAGTTCTATTCCATATGAACTAATGTCCCTTTGCTGGGATGCGCTGCATCTTTAATGGATGAAGTGGTTGCTCAGCTGGCTGCTTTGATCCTCGATAGCAGATTACCCTCTACTCAGCGGACTTTGGTGAGCCTTATTCTATTTTGGGGCCTCGCGTCACTTGATGTTGTATATTATGTTTTGAGGTATAGCCGGGGCCTTGTCACCCAAACGTTCATACTACTCTTCTGTCACACTTAGAGGCTTCGTAGAGATGCTGTGGGTGGTGTTCGATTTGGGGTAATAAACTAGAAATGTTGTAGTTGTCAAACATGTTTCCTCTCGTAACTATGGAAAGAGGATATGGTACACTTTACTCAACACATGTATATTTCTTATTACTGATTCTTAAATTTGTTAATGGGTAAGGTTAGGTAGAAGCATCAAGTAGGCTTGCTTGACTGGGATGTCTCGGTCGAGCATCGGTCGCGCTCCCCAAGGTCGGGGTGTGACAAGCTTTGTATCATAGCCTTGGTATCGGAGCCGTGTCTAGTAGAGTCCTTCGTTTCGGTGTGTTGTCGACTATATGTATAATTATTAGGCTACTTGGACATTTAGGAATGTCACCCTTCTTTGATATTCTGGATCGTGCCATAGAGATCAAGATAGGAAGCTAATTTCCCCATCATGTCTCCTTTTTCAGATGAGTAGTCCTCGAGTTCCAAGCAGTAAGGAGGGAGTAACCCTATCATTGAATCTAGGGGATATTGCATAAGATTTCATTGGGAGAATGGGTCGAGCCGTGGAGGGATTGGAAGCTCAAGTTGCTAGGGGAAATGCCCTTGTTCCCCTTTATGTCACCACACCACCGAATCATGTGGCGCGAGCACCTTGGAATCGGAAGAGGGTTATTTGTACCAATGAGCCAGAATGTGCAGTTTGTAAGAAGTGCCACCTGGGGATATGCTGGATGACACTTGAAATATGTTATGTTTGTGGAAATATGGGACACAAAAAGAAACAATGCCCCAGGCTGGGTACACCCAGCCAGGTCTTCCCGACGTGCGGAAGGGAATATTTGGCGACGTGTGGCAAGTATGCGCAGGAGCATTTTATAGGTGGGAGGCTTGGGCAACTCCAAAGGCCTACACAGCAAGACGGTATAGATATTTTTAACCCTCCTACGATGAAAAGGAAGGTTAGGGAGGATGCTCATGCTGTAAGCAAAATAGATTGTACCAAAGATCTCACCAGTGAGACGAGATAGCCTAGCAGATCTTATCCTCATTGCGAGAAGTGTATGATGTGTCATCCAGGGGTATGCTGATATCATACCAATGCATGTTATTGGTGTGGAGTCGAGGGGCATCAGTTAAGGCACTGCCCTGGAAACCAAAGGTCATCAAGTAAGTCACTCATTAGTACATCATTATGAACACCACATAAATTTCCTTGTCATATTGAAGAGCCAAACATAAATATGAACTTAAAAAGACATTGAGTCACAAAACATTGCATGTACCTACTTTTTGAACGAGACGCATTATTCGTGAAGCCTCTTTACCACAATTCTTTTACATACAACCTCCTTATAAATTTAGTTCTATAATGATTTCCTTGAAGTTAGTTATAACCTTAGGGTAATACTTTTAGCTTGCTTCTCCCAATCCTCAACAAAGGACATTGCTTGGCAAGTTTCTTATGGGATTATCTGTTTCAAAAGAATAACATATTTTGGCTTGTGCACGTACCCTCCTATCGTTAACCTACATGACATCAAGTTAAATGTGAAGCAACCTTGTGTTGAGGTCTTTATTAACCCACTCTCTCTCTCTCATGCATAAGTGGCTCATAGGATTTAAGGAATCACCTTACTCCCTTTGTGAACATTATCATGATCCCTTTTCACTCTCTAGCGACAAAAAAGCATATCTCAGCACCTATCATACATGTATATGTTATTTGAAAGGGGTCACTTGTCCGCATGAGGCTTCCTTAGAAACTTGAGAACCTCACAAATTCGTCAAAGGAAGACCTTTTGTTTTCCCTTCTCGGTGTAACTTTTAGTCAACCTAGTTCCATTATCACTAAGTAACTCACCTCGTTCCCAGTATTGTAGCTACCAATGATGTGGCCTAGTATTGTAGCTCTAGAGTTATTATAGCAAGAACATGTCTAGCTCATAACAAGAGTTGATCCTCTCTTTCCACTTTTGCAACATGTTTTGACTATTCTCCCTTAGTTGTAAATTAATTGCTCTAAGGTTTATCTTTCGCATTTTTCTCCGATGCATCACATTAACCATTAGAACTCCTCTAATCATGCATGATGTCACCCCAATATTAAGATGTCCTGGGTACATGGTCTTACTCTTGTGTGGTCGAACTTAAGTAGCCTTACCGCGACCTTTCCTTCCCTACTTGGGGTGGATGTTCCAGATTTTTGCACATGTTTTTAACTTCTCAACTTATGCGACATGCCTATCATATCTCTAGTCCTCTTTTATGGGATCAACTACCGGGAAGGATTAAGTTGCCAGGGTAATAACCTCACAAGTGCTCAACCTCTTTTTCAATCTTATGGGCTTAGGTCCTAGGTTACTTGTGTTAATTACCGTTTAAGAGTGTAACGCAACTTTGTGTATTTTTGAAACCTATATCACATTAATGGTGCAAGGATCTTCTCATTTTGAGTTCAACTAGTTTTCCCTACACTCAAGGAGACATCTTATGTCACGTACTTGGCCATTTCTCTTTAGACCTATCATTGCCAAATTGGGCACATATGGCATAAAGAACAAATCACTACCTCTTTCGTGACTCCGAGTCCACGAAGAGTAACTTATGCCATCGTCCTTATCCTCCCGGTCATGCCTCCCATATAACACATGTTTGGGAAACTCACTTCATTTACATATAAGGATCATATACATGGTTCTCGCATTATTCATACATACTAGTTGACCATATGTCTCATTCAGCCGAATCAATGATGTTAATTGGTAGAAACCTTGTTACCTCTTAGGATATAACCTCCTAAAATTCCTCTACTCAACATGTTGTCGGATTCTTGAATGATTCCAGATCAATCTCGAACCCCACTATTCCTATTTGCATTAAACTTGTTGGGGTTATATGTTAAAACATGTCATGGAAGAAGTATCCTTCCACGATCAAACATATTGGGAAGGAGACTCTGTGGTCATATTCATTCAAACGCATCATAGAATAAGGAGGATGAGGAGGATGAGGAGGTTGAAGGACGCCAAAAGTCCATTTCGGATGTTCGTCATAGAGATTTGGAGTGAGAGGAAGTGAATGGGTGTTTCTTAGGATTTTTTCCATGAAGATGTTATGTGATTTCTTTTAATAAAGGTAAATTGAGTGTAGTGCACATTGGTCCTTGTAGAATCTTGAAGAAAATAGGACATGTAGCGTATGAGCTTGATTTCCATAATCATTGTCCTCTATGCATCCTATGTTTCATGTGCCCCAGTTGAAGCAAGTGATTGGGGAATTATCACTCATTGCCCCTATGGAGAATGTTGGAATTTGTGAGGGTTTGACCCATGAAGATGTTTCTATTTCCATCCTTGTTAGGCAAGTTCACAAGTTGAGAAAATAAAGAGATTGCCTCTGTCAAAGTGCAATGCCGGAATCAACAATGTCAAAGAGGCAACCTGGGAGGCAGAAGAAGATAGAAAAAGAAAGTGTCCCCACCTTTTTTTGTAACCCAATGGTTATGTTTAAAAGAATGTTAGAGGCGTACCATCTATGAGTAATGTTTTAAACCTGAACAGTTTATGCTAGAATGCTCCTTTTTGGTAGTATAATACGTACAAGGTTATGGTTAGTGTTATTATCATGCTATGTTATGTCACTGGATTATGAATATGTTGTTAGGATTGGTTTTTGGGGTTCTCTGACAGGTGGATAGGCCCAAAAACAAGGAAAACTCTGCCAAAATTTCTGAAAATCTAGGGAGTTAGCCAAAGTTTGAACATGAGGTGCGTGATTTTGGCCGCACAATTGGTCTGCGGACCGTAGACTTACCACAGACCTGACCCGACCAGCCCAGTTTTGGAGGTTGATTTTGTTTGGCGGTGCATGATAATCTGGCCTGCTAGAATGGCCTCCCTAAAATAGACCTTAGCCTCCAGACGAGGCACCACTGAAATTCCTTTAATGCCGGGTTCTCTTTTCCCTACCCAACATCATCTCTCTTGTCTCAATATGAATGCGCTCAATACGACGCGCTATCACCACAACCTGGTGAAATGAAGTCCCAGTCTCTACTTCCCTAGTCATAGCAATGTGAATACCATGGTGAAGACCATCAATGAATCACCTCACTCTCTCATCCTTAGTGAAAATCAAAATAGTAGCATGACAGGACAGCTTTGTGAACATCATCTCATACTCAGTAACAGGCATTGGACCCTGCCGAAGGTTATCAAACTTCCTCCTCAACTCCTCTCTCCTAGTGCGAGGCACGAAATTGAAGGCAGTGAAATCAACTCCATTAGACTCGACTAGTCCCAAATTGAACAGAATCTCGTGATGACGATCCAAAAATCCCATGGCAACCTTTGAAGGTGTACCACAAAAGTAATGAGGATGAAACTTGGTAAACCTATCAAACCTCTGACATCGCAGGCGTATCCTCATACTGCATGGAAATAGTAGGCTAAACTCCCACAACTAGTAACACTGTAGGAGTTTGATAACCTTGGGGCACCTGCTCTTGGATACGAGTATCTAGAGTCTGCGCTCCGCCCATTTCCTGAGAAGTAGCTAGTATAGTAGGAAATGCCCTGGCCTGAGACAAACTCTCGAACAACCCAACCATATAGCGCAAAGCATCCTGAATAGCCGGTGGCTCCACAACAGCTGCACGAGCTGGGGCCATAGCAGTGGCACATGATCCACCCCTACCACTGCCTCGACCCCAACCTCTCACGGCCCTAGCCTGGGGTAAAGGCGCATGCTCAACTGCACCCCATGATCGTTTCCTCACCATGTGTTAAGGAATAGAAGAGTAAAGATTAAGCCTTAGGGATAAACAAATCCACACGATAGAGAATGAAAGAAAGAGAAGTTTTTCTAACAACCATGTAGCTTCTCGAAGATAAGTACAGACGTCTCCGTACCGATCCGCAACACTCTATTAGACTTCCTGATGATTCATGAGACCTAAGCAACTTAGTGCTCTAATACAAACTTGTCACGTCTCCAAATACCACTGAAGCTGTGACAGCGCCCAATACTACTTGCTACACAAGCCAACATTTAATATACAGAAATAAATTCACTAACAGTAAGAAATAGTCTCAAAAGCATAATAAGATAAATACCTATAGCCAAATAGCTATACAATTGAAATACAATCCCTGAATTTGGTGTCAATGAGTACATGAACTCTCTATAGAATAAGTAAGTACAATGGTCTGAATAACGATACAACATTGTGTGAAGTACATAAATAGTAATAACAAAAGTAAGGAAAGGGATTCCAAGTCCTGGGAATGGAACAATTGCGCTACCTTGAATTCTCCAACAGGTACTGGTACGGCTCTCTAACAATCAACTCTATCAGAAGCACCTAGATCTGCACATAAAGTGCAGAGTGTAGTATGAGTACAACTGGCCCTATGCACTCTATAAGTAGCAAGCCTAATCTAGGATTGAAGATAGCGATGAGAGCAACTGCTACTCACTTTCAACGACGAACAGCAACAGTAACAACATAATAATAATAGCAAAAGGAAAAGTAGTTAAAGAATAGCAAGTTCAACTTGATCATATTAACAGGAAAATAGGCATGCTTTCCAAGCAAATCAGTTAAGGCATCAACTTCAAGATATAAAGTACTCCCTCCATTTCAATATAGATGAAATAGTTTGACTTAGCACAAAGTTTAAGGAAAAAAAAGAAGACTTTTGAAACATGTGGTCCTAAAAGCTTAGGAAGCAAAAGTTTTATGGGGTCATGATATTTATGTGGCTATGAAAGCTTCTCATTAAGGGTAAAGTAGGTAAAATAAAAAACTTAAAGTTAAATTGTTTCTAAATATAAAAATATGTCATTTTTTGGAACATGCTAATAAAGAAAATGTGTCATTTAGATTGAAACAGAGGGAGTATCAAATAGCATGAGAAAGATACGACTCTATGCCTCCATGATAAGTATCAATGCCAAAATCAACAAATTCACAATTAAATCATCAAGTAAGCACAATCTCAGCATTGTACGAGTGCCTGGCAAAAATCCCCCCACTAAGCACAAACCAAATATCTGCACTCAAGTGGCCCAAAGTAACATGGGTTATCACCTGACTCCGGAGAGACGGATCCTAGCCCAAGTGTTGATCGGGTCAAAAGTAAACGATCATCATAAATCAGCACAAATGGCCTGGCACACGCGTCACATTAATATCAATACCACTTAACTCAATAGGGGTCTGGCGTACGTGTCATCTCAATATCAATATCAACATGGCTTTGTGACTCCTAATTCAGTCAATAATCCTACAAATCTCAATATGCCATCATCTCACAGTGTCAAAAATCAATATAATGGACAAACTAAACCAACGTGCCATAAATCCTCTCAAACCTGTGTCACACACGTAACACATGAATATAATATAATGACTGAAAAGTATGACTACAATCAAGGCATACAACTGAACATAGCAAAATCGCCCTAATTTTCGCGCCCCGTTTTCTTGCGAAAGCGGGCTTAGACATGTTACAACTCTTTTAAATGGGTATTAAAAGAGGGGAGTCGCCACCTAACGATTTGAAGGTGCGTTAGGGCACCTATTTGTAGATAACTTTGTTTTTGACTAGTCTGTTTTACCAAAGATCGGATAACGACTTAAATTACATCAAAGAGAAGGGGTTAGGCACTCTTCGAGGTCCACAAATGTGGTTCTCGGCAAAGTTTTAAAGCTATGTGGGGATTGTAAAATTATAGATAATTATTCTAGGTAAGCATGCAAGATACCGGAATAAGGAATCTAAATGATTGATTAGCTGATCGGGGTGAAGCAATTAACCAAAGACGTCATTCATAAGTAATTTAATGGAAACAGTTAAAAAGAAGCATAATTCATCCATTAATAAGATATAGCTTAGTGAAATCTAGGTTTATCAAGAAGCAAGTATACGAGGAATAATTATATATGGGGGGGGTCCTAATAGCCTAAAAGATCCGCCCGTGCAACACAAATAATACTTCGCAACCCTTTAAAGTAAAAGGGTTGCTCATACTATTCAGCGAGCACAGACTATCATCTCCTGCTCTCTAATTACTATCTTTAAGTTGTTTACCTAAAGTGCACTAGTTCAATTCTAAGTCATATCCTATATGTGCCTACCCGTCCCATACCTATGGTCCAGGAGGCTTTGGACCACTATATAGGTGGTTTCAGACTTGATCTAGGCTGTTAAAAATGAGAAAACTAGGCGTCACATAATTGAAACAAGTAGGACTTCATGTATGATGCAAGTAGCATAAAGGGGTCTCACTGTTACCTCTACAAACATATTTCATCAAGTAACAGATGGCGGCAAAATGGTTAAGCAAATACGCCCTAGTCAGAATTAGACGAGCAGTTGCTTCACGAATCAATTAAGCCTGGGGCAGGATTGCTAGGTGAACGGATGGACAATCAATTACGAGTAAACAGACCTGGAATTGGTTCATGGATAGTTTATGGACATGCTGCATCATTTAAGTCCTATACGCATGATTTCTATATGACTAAACTTATAAGGTTTAAAAGCCAAGCGGTTGAATAATGTTGATTCTCATTGTATTTAATCTTATAGCCATGATTTCTAGCGGGCAACACGATTAAACAGGGCATTTGCGTAAACAGTTTCAAACAGTCAATATGGAGACGTATAGGCATGATTTATAAATGGTCAAAATTAGACAATTTTAGGCATGAAGTTGTTGACTGGCGCAAGTTTGTTTCATTGATCCTATAGCCATGATTTCTAGGCGATCCATACAGTTGAAAGGGATATCAATGCAAACAGTCTCAACTACTCAAGCAGAATCCTATAGGCATGATGTCTATAGAAGAAAAACAGCCTAAGCAAGTAGCAAACAAATTTGATTTGAATCCTATAGGCATATTTTCTAAATACAGTGTTAGCCTTGTTGAAAGGATCAATATTAGAAATAGTTAAGGCCCTAAATCATGTTCTCTAGGTGAATATGCGAGGAAGATAGCCTATATGCATGTTGTCTATACACAAATAGTTCACAGGCATAGAGCATGGCAAACAAGATAACAAATAAAATATTTAGACCCTATAGGGATATTTTCCGCCATTCATGTAAGAATTAAAGTACCACAGCCCCTCTTTCACTAATTTTCCCATCATTCGTTGTTACCGACCCAATAACATAAATACAAGCTCAAATAAAATGATCACATGCCCAACTAGGATAACTACAAGCCCAATACAAATACAAAATAACCCAGGGATGCTTTTGGGCCTTTAATTAGGCTTGGAGCCTTATGTGGATGAGCAGGCCCACACTCCGGATGGATGTTGATATGCTTCAGTTCTCAGTACCAAAGTGGCCCAGCAGTCAGGCCCAAACAAATAAACAACTGCCTTGCTTACCCATTCGAATTCCAAACTAGCCATAACAATACAAGTGACAAACTACGTACTAAGCCCTCCAAACAACTTTAAGACATAGGCATTTTAGACCTTAATACTGTAGCTAACTAAGAGTAGGGATTTTCAAATAAAGGCACACAAACATGGTTGTACAAAGTCTCCTACATGCACATATGACACATATAGAAATAGGTTCACAATGACATGTTTGAAGATCATATGATAACAGAAGAAGCATTAAGCAAATATTCAAAGCAAGCATGGTCCAAAAATAATTTTAGTTAGACTTTAGACATATGAGCCTTAACATGAGAAACTAGAAAAGTCATGACCATGAACAAAGGCAGGTAGCAATTTTTACACAAGTGTCTCAACATGGAGGTCCAAAGAAACCATGGTCACAAGCAAACTGGTGGGCATGATTCAAATAGCCTATAGGTATTCACTTAACTCGACACGAAAGACTTAGAATTTCGAGATTGTGGGCAAACATTAATTATCATAAAGAGGTCTTGGTGCAAAAATTTAAGGCATGACAATGAACTCATAATAGGCAGCAAATGCAGGATTTAGGTTTTGACATAAGTTAGAAAAACTTAAGATAGCCGGGGGTGAATCCAGTTAATGATACATAATGAACATATAAAAATCTAGACCTAGACAAGTTTGATGCTAGTAAATATTAGAATAGTTGTAAGATGGGTAGGATGACATACAAATGTAGCACAGTATCACAATCAAGTTGATTCATAGAAGTTCGAACATATTATGATACAGAACATGAACATATGAAAAAAAAAATAGAATTACAAGAGTCAGAGGCACTAACCTGTTCCAAAATTAACGAGCAAAATAAATGAAGAGACTAGGTTTCAGCAGCAACATAATTAGCAATAGTCAAGAGAAGACAATGAGAACTTCCAAATCCGGTGCTTCAGAGTTCGCAAGAGCTTCGAATGCGCTCCAAGCAATGCTTGCACGAAAGGAACTCGCCGAGTCCACCACAATGGACTTTGCTTTCATCCGTCCAATAATTTCAAAAAATATTCCGGTGTAACAACGTGAGTGAGTGAAAGAGAGAACAGTCCTTGAGGACCATTTTAGGGGAATTGGGGAACGAGTTTATATAGTGCTCGATTATGCATACAAACAAGGAAAGAAAATCAATTAGGTTCAAACAAAAAGAGGAAAAATCACATGCAATTAGTAAGACAACCAGTAAAGGAAAGAAAATCGGCTTTCAAACCCTAGTTGGGGTTCAATGAATGCAAATCGGCCTGTGGGTGCGAGAATCACTCCCTTTTTCGTGTATATGGATGAAATGTAGTCCAAATCCGGGCCTGATTCTGAGAGATAATACTTGCAAAAATCGGACAAGTACTAAGTAACACCATGGTCGCGTAGATAGTAACACGGTAACACAAATAAGGCAGGTGGATCATAAAAGGATCCCATTGTCTAGCCGGAATTGGAGTGGAATTAGGGATGATGCGGCTAGGGTTTAACAAGAGAGAAGAGGGAGATAAGAGCGTGGGGGGTGGTGGAGACGAGGGAATGGTATTAGGGTTAGGGGTTTTGGGTAATGAAATAGACGGGTTGTTTATGGGCCGTTGCTCATCTGAGATCAACGGCCATGATTCAAAAAGAAGCGGGGTGTGTTAAAATTCGGGTTCCAGCCAAGTTTGGGAAAGAGGGTCGTTTGGCTTGGGTTCCAGGTCGTTGGGCCAGTGATTTGGCCCTATTTTGGTTGAATTCAACCTAGTTTTAGGTTGGAATTTAAAAAATACAAAAATTAATAAAATAATTTTAAAATGATTATAAAATAATATAAAAAAGTTGTTTTGAAAATAATACTTGCAAAATTATAGACTATAATTGAGAAAATATATAAAAGAGGTTATTTTGATCTCAGTAGCATAATAAATAAAATTATTGAAAAATAGTGGCTACTATTGCAAATGATGATATAAAAATGCAAATATTATTATATAAAAATAAAGTAAAATATAATAAAATATGCATGTGAGTATAAATAATTAATTTGGACAATTAATCACCCAAAAACAATTTGATGGTGTAATTAATAAATATTTATCAATTAAAAAAGTCAAAGATCAATTTTAAAAACTTAAGAAAAGGGATAAAAAACTATTTGTATGAACTCTTGTAATATAAATTAGATAAAAATGCAAGAATAATATTTTGAAAAATATATAGAGTACTTTATAAAATATGAGGGAAAAATTGGGTATCAACACTAACATGTCACAAACGGATAAGGACATAGCCT
Organism: Nicotiana tomentosiformis; assembly: GCF_000390325.3. Taxonomy (NCBI): domain Eukaryota; kingdom Viridiplantae; phylum Streptophyta; class Magnoliopsida; order Solanales; family Solanaceae; genus Nicotiana; species Nicotiana tomentosiformis. The sequence continues at coordinate 65,034,229 of NC_090823.1, forward strand.
AGACATGATTTCTAACATGATTAATAGCTCAAGTAACCATACAAGTAGAGAAAAAATAAGGTACATAATAGCCTAAAGTCTAATCGGATCATGAATAACCACAGTGTAAGCATATACGCTTGTCACCGCGTACGTGCGTCACCCCTAATACATAGCAAGTATCATAGTCTACGAGGAAAATACCATCATATCAAGACTAGGCAAGATACTTACCTCCAAGAGTGAGAATCAATACTCCAAAAAGCCCTTGCCTCTCGAGTCGGCCTCCGAACGGGTCAAATCTAGCAAAAAATAACTCAATAAAACAAATAAGGCTGTAAGAATTGATTCCAAGTAATAAATCTCCAATCTTTATCAAATCAAAAAAAGTCAACCAAAAAGTTAGCGCGAGCGGGCTTCTCGGAACCCCACCAAAGTCACAAATCTCTACTACCCATTCGAATACAAGTCCACATATTGAAGTATTATCCAAATCTGACACCGAATCGGGGTTCAAATCTCAATTATTCATTCTCCAATGTTTCTTAAAAAAACCCCAATTTTCCTCTCTTAGATTGCATCAATCAAAGAATCACAAATAACAATCAAATTGAAGGTAAGGACACTTACCTAATCCAAATGAGTGAAAATCACCTCAAAAATCGCCCCAAACCGAGCTCCCCATCTCAATGTATGATAAATAAAGTTAAACCTCGATCAAAATATATTCTGACTTATGATCTCGCATCAGCAGTCTAATTTTCGCTTATGCGAAGTCGCATCTGTGACCCAAAAATCGATTCTATGAGCTTCACTTAAGTTTCGACACCTCGCACTTATGGAGCTCAAACCCGCTTCTATAATCTCGTAGGTGCAACAAATATCCGCATCTGCGAAAATTTCCAAGCCATCCTGCCTTCGCTTTTGCTGACAGGACCACAGCATCAGTGGGCTCGTAGATTCGCAAATGCTCCGCATCTGCAGACTGTGTATCCCTCTACCATCCTTCGATTCCGCGGCCCACAGTCTGTACGTGCGCGCCACAGGTGGAAAAAACTAGAACGAAAACTGCCAACCTAAACTCAAATGATCCAAAACACATTAGAAACACACCCCAGTCCATGGGACCGCATCCAATCATATAAACAGGTCCTAATATATCACCCAAACCTATCCCAAAGCTCCAAACATCTTAACTGACATCAAAACATAGAATCCTCGATCAAGATTAATCTCTTAAGTTCATGAACTTGCAACTTCAAACAGCTTCAAACCAAGTGTTTGATTCAAGCATAAACAATCTCGAATGTACCAAAAATTTGCACACAAGTCCCAAATGACATAACGAAGCTATTCTAATTCTCGGAAGAGCAATCCGAACCCGATAGCCTCAACGTCAACTCCGGGTTAAACTTATGAATTTTCCAAACCTTCAAATTTTTAATTTTTGTCAAATAGAGCCAAATCCCAAATCAACCTAAGAACCTTCAAATCCAAATTCAGATATACCCTAAGTCCAAATTACCATACGATCCTATTGGAACTTCCAAAATACCATTTCGAGGTTGTTTACACAAAGTCAAACTTTGGTCAACTCTCATAACTTAAGCTTCCAACATTGGAACTAAATATTCCAATTAACTCAAAAACCTTTCCAAAACCAAAACAACTACCCCCGCAAGTCACAAAATAACAATCAAACATACAAGATGCATCAAATGGGAAAATAGGACTCAAATACACAAAACGACCAGTCGGGTCATTAAAAAATGACTTATGTTAATTAGGATGATTAAACATGTGTATGCTTAAATTTCTAATTGAGACGTTGCGATAAACTGAATTACATGATTTGCCATAGCCATTTTTATCTCATAAGCCGTTGTGATAAACTGAATTACATGATTTGTCATAGTCATCTTTTAGCTTTACGAGCTTTTATCCGCATTTTTATTGTTATGTCTGGTGCATCAAAATTATATTATTTCATATATATGTTCATGAGTTGGAGAGTTGGATGTTGTAAAGAGGTTGAGGAATTTGGCACCAAGGAAAATGTGAGTGAATATTGATTATCGATTATTTATGATTCTATGATTATAATGGGTTTCACGCTGCTACTATTGATTAATGATCATTAAATATAAAATGATCATACACTTGGATATTCATTTGTCCCTCCAGAGTCAGGTGATTATCCATGTTACCTTGGGCTCTGTGAGCATAGGCACCAGGATTTGTGGTGCTTGGTTGGACACGTGGCATGTGTCAAGCACATGGATTTGTGTTGTGAGGTATTGAGAAAGGGATCCTGAGCATGCATATGTATACATCATAGACTCATGCAACAGAATTATATAAACATCGTTGACATGTATCATGTGTTGATCCGAGGATCGAGGTATGTGGCACCAGATTTTATTTCCTAATATCTGTGAAGCATGTCTAAATTTTTGTATGTACTATGCATCTGGATTTCATATCTTATTTGATGATTTCATGTCTTATCTCATATATGATTCATTCGTTATTTGATTATTGGGTTGTTAGTAAGTGTCTGTGTCGACCTCTCACCGCTATTTCTTCGAGGCTAGACTTGACACTTAGTGAGTACCGTAATTTTGTACTCATATTATACTTCTGCATATTTTGTTCATGTTCTGAGACTGGTATTAGTTGTACCCTTTGAGCTGAGTAGAAGTATTATTAGAGACTTTCGTTGATATGTTGTACTTTATCTGATCCGCAGCATATGGAGTTTCCCTTCCCTACTTACCTATTTTCTGATCATGTATTCTTTTTCGGACAGATGTATTTATTCTGTTGACTCTAGCTACTCTAATTAGATGCTAGTGATGTAATGACACTGGTTTTTGGGCGTTTGTTAGAAAGTTGTGGTCGTATTTAGACCTTGTTGTTTAATTGCACTTATGATATTGAATTAATATTTATTTTCGCATTGTTATTTTAATCACGAAACAGCTAATGGCTTAACAATTGAATTATATGGTTGTTGTTGAATGTTGGCTTGTCTAGCGAGCTGATTAGGCACCCTCATGGCCTTTGGTGGGATTTTGGGTCACGACACATTTGATCTCAATGATGGTGGTCGTCACAATGATTGACCATTCTAAACTTTTGACAAGAATCTTGATATTGCTTAGCGACATAACTTCTTGAAATGCACTTACTCGTTTTATCTTGGAAACCCATTTACGTATTCTTATAGGATTTTAACTTTCTCTAAAATGGAATTTTCTCATCTCCTTCGCTCTTAATCTTTGACACCCCTTTCGGAAGTCTCACAGGTTCGAAACCAGTTTTATAACCATGCTTACCTTGGTATTATTCTTGACTTTAATCTCTTTCTTCATTACGGGGGAAACTAGTACCTTGCGCATAAACCTTTGCAATTAGTCCTTTCTCTTCTCGACGTACCATGTGTCACCTTTTCATAAAATTGACAAAAGAAACAAGTAGACTTTACCTTGAACTTCGATGCACGATCTATAATCGAAGAAGGAAAATATTTCCTAAAAGTAATAGCCTCTCCGATATAAGAATGCTCTGCGATACACCGATTATACTCTATTGACACAGCTCCATGCTAGGAATCCTTGAAACTAGTATTCTGACACCAAGTTTGCTATACCCTAAACCTTGAAGGAGCGGGACACGGCACCCAATGCCTTTATATTATGACTTAGTGATCCAGTATTCCTTTCATTCTTAGACATGGACCATGCATACTTCATGATAAAGAAATTCTCAAAAGAATTTAGGATCACAAATGTTCGGCTTAATAGCTTATAAATCTTTCAAAAAATTTATACATAACATTCATAAATACAATGATAATGCTCTATACAATTTATATGACCCACAGTGTATATAGAGCTTCTATGACAAGGACTACTTAAAAGTATAAATCAACTTGACTCAAGATACGTATTATGATAGTAGCGGGCTCACCATAATCAATAAAGGGAGAGGGATATACCTAGCAGGGTCCATGTCATCCAAGAGTATGAATACGTGTATCCGTGAAGAGATGTAGCATCCTGACAAAGGGGCATGAGTACATAATGAAGAGTACTAGTATGAATCATCAACTACCTCACATAAAAAAGGAAAGGAAATATATATGACACACATACACATGAAAATGTAATATGCAATTTTAAACATAAGAAATTTTATTTCATAAAACATAAAAGAGTTTGAGTTATAGACATATTTTTTTTTTGTAGGAGTCCTTAGTCACTAACAATAACCATCACCACCATATGTACCTAGAGCTGTCAAAACGGGCCAGCCCAGCCTAACTCATCCCACGCCTCGCGGCCTTTTAAATTTGGTGGGCTAGGACAGGCTGGGCCACCATCTGAATGGGCCTTAAAATGGCCATCCCAACCCAGCCCTATGATGGCCGTGGGCTAGGGAGGGCCGGTCCTTCAATTTTTTTAGAAAAGAATTTCTTCAAATCTTTAAATATTTTTTCGTGAAATAGTCGATTAATCATTTGAAGAACTTCTGTTTGCTTAGAGCGTACAAAAGCTTGATGTTTGACAAGGAATTTCTTAATTGAAATGCAAATTTTTTATATCTCTAGCTCTTATTTTTTAATGTACATGAATATTTTTTTAATACTTTTCTTTCATGCTGAGGTTTTTTAATTTAGGTTTAACATCATTTGCTGATTTCATCATTATAGTCCATAAAATTTTTAAATTAATGAAATATTTTAATGTTGTCAATCTTTTTTGGGTATTAAACTTAATCTTTTTCTATATTGAAGAGTAGTTTAATTATTAAAAATATATTAAAGTAATCCAAAATTATCATTGGCTATTTAAAATAATATTTTCTTTTGAAAAAAAATTATCATTGGCCAATTTAAACTTTCTTAGTTCGTTATTTATTAAGTAAAAGAAAAACTAATCTTGCAATACTACATGCATGTCAAAAATCTAAATTCTACTTGATATGCAAGGGTAAATAAGCAATCTAAGATTGGGGAATGGGGAATAAAGTTAATAGTTTTTTTAGTTTAAATTTAAAGATAATTAATTTTAATCCACGGGCCGGCCCATGCCCAGCCTCGATCAAGCCTCAGGGGCCAGTAGGCTAACTTGGGCCGGGCTTATAAGCCTCAGTTTTAAATGGGCTAAAAATTTCTTAACCCAACCCTACCCAAATAGCGGGCAGGGTTGGACTGGCCTCACGGGCCAAGCCCATTTTGACGGCTCTATATGTACCTCATAGTGCTTCATCGTTTATCCTAAAACAAATAGGGCATCTAATCACAGTGTCTTGTGGGTATTGACAAGTTTACAAGCAAGAAATAATCCCAACCAAGGGAACCCATTCAAGGGTGACTGTCACGACCCCAACTTCCCACCTTAGGATGTCGTGATGACACCTAGTCTCTAAGACAAGGTAAGCCTAACAAACAAGAGAATATGATAGAAATGAAGACTGAAAACATGAATTAAAGCTGATAAGTCTCATAATAAATTCAATATAGAGCCACGATACAATATTCCCAAAACCCGGCGAGAATGAGTCATAAGCTCTACAGAAATGTACTAAAATCTCTAATACAACATTGTCTGAATAGAGGATAAATAATAATAAGAGAATGGTGGAAGGTGACTCCGAGGCCTGCGAGCGTCGGGCAAATATATCTTGAAGTCTCCGGAATTAGCTGAAGGATCACTAGTGTCCGACACATGCAGTTGTACCTGGATCTAAACAAAAATATACAGAAGCGTAGCATGAGTATACCACAATGATACCCAGTAAGTAGCAAGCCTAGCCTCAGTATAGTAGTGACGAGGCTAGGTCGGGATACCTACTAGGACAAGATAAACTGAACAATGTATAATAAAGACCAATAACGAAAAATGAGGAAATTAATGATAACAAGCAGCGCAATAATGTAGGCTAATAACGAAATTTAAGGCAAGAAAGGCAACGAGAAGCGGACACATGATGAGAACAACAAGTAATCTAATACGGACAAATGCAAGTAAGACAATGAAGAAAACAACAAGAACTTTTCAACCAACAAACCTTTTTAACATGGAATGTACAACAAGAATCACAACCGAGGTACCACGCCTCATATTCATATTTTACAATTTCAATCACAATCTTTCCTTTTATCACTATGTGAGCCTTGCATTTATTTTTAAAAATATTTTTCCGAAATAGCTACACACATTTTAGCCCTCTTATCTCACCGCGTGGCTTCAAGTAATTCCCTTACTGTCACGATCCAAAATCCAACTTATCGCGATGGCACCTAACCCCAACCGCTAGGTAAGCCAATTAGCAACAATCCAACATCAATGAGATTTACTAAGAGAAGTAATGATAATACAACGAAACTTTTATACAAAGAATTCCCAAGGACTAGTAGTGCAAATCAAGAGCTTCTAAGATTTGCAAATCAAGAGCTTCTAAGATTTAGAGTTTAAAAAGTTGGTATGGAATAAATACATCATCTGTTTGAAATATACATGAACAGATTAATAATTCTAACGCTACCAAGAACAAGAGGCAGCTATGACCGGAATGTAGGTACATCATCAATGCTAGCTCCCACCATACACAGTAACATCAACATCCAAAATCTGCATGCAAGGTGCAGAAGTGTAGTATGAGTATAACTGACCCCATGTACTCAATAAGTAACAAACCTAATCATAGGTTGAAAGCAATGGCGAGCTTGGACAACAGTCAGAGTCCAACACCAATAGTCAAGAACAACTCATAACAATATTAATAAAGCAATACAAGTAATAACTCAAAGATATGATGCTCAGCTTGTTCACAGTTAAAAACAATAGGCATGTTTCTCAGGTATAATAGTAAAACCCAAATATTTCACTGAAATCACCAAAATGTGAGTATATCTGAAAACTGTGATTTTTTCCAAAACCTTTTAACAACCGATAGGATGTTTCATTATTAGATGGCATGAGAAAAGTACATCTTTATGCCTACATGTCAATGTGCAAGTGAAGTCATGAATGTCACAATACCGTACAACATGAGGAAATGCATCTTTATGCCTACATGTCAAGTATGCATGTCAAGTGTAATGCACCACAATGATAAACTCATGTGCTCATGCTCTCGAAGCAGTCAACCAAACTTAGCACGCTCAATCACTCAGTCCTCCCATATACTGAGTCCTCCCAATCACTCGGCACTCGCACTCTGCACTCGTACTCAGTAGGTACCTACGCTCACTGCTGGTATGTCAAACTTCGAAGAGGCGGATCCTGACCAAGAGCTTATATAAACCAATCTTGGCATGAATCAATAAAAGCTTGATGCGACGTGCAGCCCGATCCCATAAATATCACTCACAATCACGCCTTCAGCCTCACTCAATCATCATCTTCTCCAGTCTCTCGGCCTCACAAATCTCATGCCAATCAGCCCCAACAATGATAACATGATGTGACAACAAGAGGTAACAGAGACTGATATATGATATGCAAATGAATGAATATGACTGAGCGTGTAAGTGCAATTTAAGCGAATAACTCAACAACAGAAATGACCCCAGTGGGTCCCAACAGGATAAGAATATAGCCTAAACATGGTTTCTAAGATAAAACACAGCTCAATTACTCTAACACGTAGAAATTTCATGGATAGAAACAAGATTAGGTCACTAAACAGTACCACAGAATCAACCGAGTCATAATTCACACGGTGCACGCCCACACGCCTGTCACCTAGCATGTGCGTCACCTCAACACCAAACACATAACACGTGTATTCAGGGGTTCATACGCTCAGTACCAAGTTTAGAAGTGTTACTTACCTCGAACAAGCCGAATACAATACCGAGCAAGCCAAACAATACTCTAGAAACACCATTCCGTGCATACCGACCTCCGAACAGCTCGAAACCCAATCCATGCGGTGAAAGATTTCCTCAAAAATCGCCCAAATCCGAGCTCTCCAACTCAAAATATGACCAAATGAACAAACCCTCGATATTATATGTTACTGCCCAGTTGTCCTGCCTCGTTTCCTATGCCAAATGATCCCGAAACTTGCTTTTGATGCCTCCAATGGATTCCTTGTGCATTCCAGTCAAGGTAGGCCTTTGAATCACTCCATTTGACCTTATAATGAAGGAGATATGTTGGTTTCAATATTTGGAAATAGTGCAGATTTTTGAATACGAATTTAGTGGCAAGTTCGTAATTAATCTGAAAAACATCTGGCAATGACCATAAATTCCTCATACGAAGTCGAAACTTGATCATTCCAATTGTTATGGTTCAAACATTACGATATGGATCTAATGCTTCAATCAAAACGGAAATTGGAGCTCATTTGTTTAATGTGGTAATATTTATGCTTGAACAAACGACGTCGAAATATCAAAAACGAGCACAACACAACCCAAACCAATCTGAAACTCACCCGAGCCCCTCGGTACCCCGTATGAACATGTCAACAAGTTCCGTAACATAACACGGACTTATGCGAGGCCTCAAATCATGCATAACAATATCAAAACCATGAATCACACCTCAAATCGATCTTAATGAACTTTGAATCTTTCAACTTCCAAAACTCGTGTCGAACCTTATCAAATCAACTCGAAATGAACTCAAATTTTGCACACAAGTTCCAAATGACATAACGAATCTATTCCAATTCTCGTAACAACAATCAAAACCCGATATCATCAAAGTCAACTCCCAGTCAAACTTATGAACATTTCAAACCTTCAAATTTGCAACTTTAGCCAAATAGTGCTGAAACCTTCTAAAAATATCCAAATGCAAATCTAAGCATACGCCCAAGTCCAAAATCACTATCTGGACCTAATGGAACCATCAAAACTCCAATCCGAGGTCAATTACAAAAAAGTCAAACTTGGTCAACTCTTCTAACTTAAAGCATCCTAGTTGTGAATCATTTCTTCCAAATCAATTCCGAATAAACTGAAAATCAAAACCAACAATTCACACAAGTAATGATACATCATATGATGTTGCTCAAGATTTCAAATAGCGTAACAGAATGCAAATGCTCAAAACGACCAACTGGGTCGTTACGCTCACTAGCAACATGCGTATAAATCCCATCTTATCTCACCGCATGCATATCAACCCCTATCCTTATACCACCGCATGTGTATCAATAACACAACACAATAACAACTTGCACCACAAGTGCCCATATGCCACAACTTGCCAAAATCAACAATACCAATGTTACCACAACATATAGCCCACGACACAACCACAACGTGAACAAGAATGTCAATGATAAACAATGGAAGAGAAATACTCAACAAGGAAAGATATCTCAGCAATCAACAACTTCAACCTCAATATGAAAATAGCATACACAACTTCAACATCAATAACCCAACAAGAAGATATTTTCACGAATTGACAACTTCAAGTAAGAGCAATTCAACAATAATAGAGGTAACAAGACAATAAGAGAGGTAACAACTTCAACTAAAGCAGATAAGAGCAATAACAATAATAAAAGATAAAACAAATGCTAACAACGTCAATTAGAGTATGGGAGAGTAAATTTAACAATGAAAGATGCAACATGTTATAACAAATTCAATTAAATGTATGGAAGAAGTCTAAAAGGCTAAATCGGTCAAAATACCACATATAGACCGTGTATACACTCGTCAACTCATGTACACGTCTTCCACATATTACATATAACACTAACAACCCAAAACCTAAGGGGTAGTTTCCCCCACACAAAGTTAGGCAAGATACTTACTTCAACTAGGCCAAATCAACCCTCGAAAATAGCTTTTCCCCCAACATTTGCCTCCATATGACTCAAATCTAAACCGAAAATGACTTAATATCATCAAACAATGCAAGGGAAACCAATTACGATAGATAAAGCTACATCTGTACACATTTTTCAAAAGTTCAACAATTGTCAACCTCCGGCTCGCCCGGTCAAAACCAGAGCCCAAGGTTAGATTTTGACTACCCATAACCTCACGAGTCCATATATGTGTTTTGTTTTCAAATTCGAGTCCAAATCGACTCTCAAAACCCAAAATTTTATTTTTCAAGACTTTGACAAAAATCCCCAAATTTCCTCTTTGATTCTCTTATAAATTTGATGTTAAATCTAAGAAAAATCCCCTCTCCAAATCTCCCCCTACCGAGTCTAGGGTTCAAAAATAAGAGAAACAATATATGAAATCGTGACTCCCAACCCTTTAGTTCAATTGAAGAAGTCGAAATTTTGACATTGGGTTCACAATTGCGAAGAAAATCTCGCAAATGTGACAACTGTCAAGCCCAGGAGGTATCGCAATTATGACACAGACTTCACAAATGTGAAGTCTGCCCTCCTCGCACATGCGACAAAAAGGTCACAATTGCGACCTACCCTAAATAAGTCCAGACTTCGTAAATGTGAACCAGGTATCACAATTGCGACACCTGAGTCCCCCTTGTCATGTTTGCAATTGCGATAACTGCAGCCCCAGCATACCAGCATCCTGTTTTCAGTCCAAAACTTTCTGAAACATGTCTGAAACTCATCCGAGCACAAACCTTCCTATTAGCATAACTCTTTTGCCAAATCGCGAACCTTCCTATTAGAATAACTCTTTTGCTTGTATTGCGTTGTACGAAGCAGCTCCAGAATCAATTTCACTTTTTCCAAAGCATCACAAACCAAATCCGTGCCCAACAACATAGCCTCACAAGGCTCAACCAAATCAATCAGAGAACGACACTGCCTTCCATAAAAGGCCTCATACGGAGCCATCTAGATACTAGACCGGTAGCTATTATTGTAGGCAACTTCTGCTAGAGGTATAAACTGGTCCCACTGACCTCCGAAATCAATAATCCATGTCGTAAACATGTCCTAAAGGATATGAATGGTCTGCTCGGACTCCTTGCCCATCTTAGGGTGAAATTTAGTAGTCAACTCAACGTGAGCGCCCAACTCTCACTGAACTGCCCTCTAAAAGTGCGAAGTAAACTAAGTGTCGTGGTCTAAGATGATAGAAATCGGTGCACCATATTGGAAAACAATCTCCCTGGTGTATATCCTCGCCAACTGCTCCGAAGTGTAGGAAGTCATGGCTGGAATGAAATGCGTCAATTTGGTCAACAGATCATCAATGACCCAAATGGCATCAAACTTCCTTAAAGTCTGTGGCAAACCTATCATAAAGTCCGTAGTAATGCACTCTCACTTCCACTCCGGCATATCAATCTTCTGAAGAAAACCAACTGATTTCTGATGTTCATACTTGACCTATTGGAAATTCAAACACCTAGAAACATGCCAAACAATGTCCTTCTTCATCCTCCTACGCTAATAGTGTCGCTTCAAGTCACGATATATCTTCATAGTATCTAGATGAATTGAATACCGCGAACTATGAGCCTCCTAAAGAATTAACTCCCTCAAGCCATCAAGGTTAGGAACACAAACTTGACCCTGAATTCGCAGCACACCACCATCACTAATAGTCACCTCTGTAGCATCACCGTGCTGCATCGTGTTCCTAAGGACAAGTAAGTAATGATCATCTTTCTGGCAAGCCTTAATGCGCTCAAACAAGGACGACCAATATACAACACAATCAAGAACTCTGCTCAGCTCCAAAATATCCAATCTTACAAATATATTAGTCAACACTTGAACATCCATAGCTAAATGCCTCTCCACAGTTGGAATGAATGTTAAACTCCCCATGCTCTCTGTCTTCCTACTATAGGTGTCTAGTACGACTTTGGCCTTCTTTGGATGATAGAGAATAGTGATATCATAATTCTTTAACAGTTCGAACCACCTCCGCTGCCTTAATTTTAAATCTTTCTGTTTAAACATATGCTGAAGACTCCGATGATCAATATACACCTCACAAGACACGCCATGTAAATTATTCCTCCAGATCTTAAGCGCGTGCACAATAGATGCTAACTCCAAATCATGCACCGGATAGTTCTTCTAATGGGGATTCAACTGGCGCAACGCATACGCAATTACCTTACTGTCTTGCATCAACACACACCCAAGACCAACACGTGAAGCATCACAATAGACCGTATATGACTCTGATCCTGGATGCAATACCAAAACTGGAGTTGTAGACAAAGTAGTCTTGAGCTTTTCCAAGCTCTCCTCACACTTGTCAGACTAACTGAATGGAGCACCCTTCTGAGTCAACTTGGTTAGTGGAGCTGCAATAGATGAGAAACCCAAAAAACTCCTAAACTCTGTGGTCGTAGAAGGTCTGGGCCAAATATGAACTGCCTCAATCTTCTTCTGATCCACCTTGAACCCCTCACTATACACCATGTCACCCAAGAATGCCACTGAATCCAAGCAGAACTCATTCTTGGAGAATGTAGCATACAACTTTTTCTCCCTCAAAACCTGAAGCACCATACTCAAATGATGGTCGTTCTCCTCCTTACAATGGGAATTGACCAAGAAGTGATCAATGAACACAATGATAAAAGAATCCAAATAGATCTGGAAAACACTGTTCAATAAATGCATGAAGATTTCTGGGACATTAGTCAACCCAAAAGACATCACCAAGAACTCATAATACACATAACCGGTCTTGAATATCGTGTTTGGTATGTCCGGAGCCCTAATCTCAAGTCAATCTTTGAGAACACCCTAGTACCTTGAAGCTGATCAAATAAGGCATCAATGTGAGGCATAGATACTTATTCTTGATGGTAACCTTGTTCAATTGCCTATAGTCAATGCACATCCTCATGGAACCATCATTCTTCTTCAAAAATAGTACCGGTGCACCCCAAGTTGACACACTTGTCCTGATAAAACCTTTATCCAACAATTCCTATAATTGTTCCTTTAATTTATTCAACTCTGTTAGAGCCATGAGATACGGTGGAACAGAGATGAGCTGAGTTCCCGGTGACAATTCAATACCAAAATTAATATCTCTATCGGGTGGCATGCCCGGTAGGTCTGCAGGGAACAAATCTGGAAACTCTCTCAACACGGGGGCTGAATCAACCGTAGGAATATCAGCACTGACATGCCTAACAAATGCTATGTATGCCGAGCATCCTTTCTCGACCATTTATTGAGCCTTCAGAAAAGAAACTACCCTACTATGAATATAACCAAGCGAACCAGTCCATTCTAACCTTGGCACCCCGGCATAGCCAACATCACGGTCTTAGCGTAAGAATCAAGAATAGCATGGTACAGAGTCATCTAGTCCTTACCCAAAATCACATCAAAATCCACCATATTAAGCAACAAAAGATCAACCCTCGTCTCATAGCCCCCTATAGTGACCACACAAGAACGATAGACACGATCCAACATAATAGAATCACCAATGGGTGTAGACACATAAACAGGAGTATCCAAAGAATCACGAGACATATCCAAATATGAAGCAAAGTAGGATGACACATACGAATAAGTAGAACCCAAATCGAATAATCATGAAACATCTCTATAATAGAATAGAACAATACTTATAATGACTCCATCAAATACGACTGCCTCAGTCCTATCAGGGAAAGCATAACAACGGGTGTGGCCTCCCACTCTAGGATGACCTCTACACGTATGTCCCTCATCTCTAGCTGGTTGTGCAGGTGGCTTAGCATCTAAAGCAGGAATCATATACTGAGTACCCTGCTTAGGTACACCCATCTGAAGTCTGGGACAATCTCTCATGATATGCCTCGTACCACCACACTCATAATAGCCTCTATGCAGATGTTGTTGTTGGAACCGAGTTAGCCCCGATGACTGGAATAACCGTTGTATGAACCCCGTGCAAGAAGTGCACTAAAGGATGACTGCCCGATGTAAGTGCTATGAAAACCCTGGCTATCTGGAGCACTACGTGAAACCTGAAGTGCTAACTAAACTGGTCAGCTGAAATGACCTCTAACATGTCAACCCTTGGCCCCAGAGTATATTTACTAAATCCTTCAAGACCACAAGGCTTCTTATCATCCCTATCCTCTCTCTCCCGCCTACGGATAGGCTCTGGCCTCCTAGAAATATCCACAGCATGATTATAGATAGTCTCCATCTACCGTGCCATCCCAAATCTAAGGTTATAGGTGTCACGCCCCAAATGGGGCGGCGATACAAGAACCTGGTGCCTCACTAGACCGAGTGTACCAACATGAGTTTGAGAGGTTCTGAATAAACAATGTGGTACTTTGGCCAGTAAGGCCACAATGCAGGACATTTTATGGAACAAATATAAAACTCATCGGAGATTAGCTCCAACTGAACATCTATATAATGTTGGGCCGTAGAGGCCGTCATAACTACTACAGCTGACAAACCAAAAGAATATACATACAAGGCCTACAAGATCAACATATTGCAATGACTGACAAGATATGTCTAAGAGCCTCTACTTATGGTTGTATTGTGGTACGAACAGGGCCCCGGCCTACCCTATATATATATATATATATATATATATATATATATATATATATATATATACAATATTACTCAAAACTCTAGACCTAATAACTCCGAATGACGTGGAGTTTACCGATCAAGCTAAACTTGAACAACACCTACCGAGGAGGTTTACCCGTCTGTCTATTTAAACCTACAGGCATGAAATACAGCGTACCCAGGCAAAAGAGATGTCAGTACGGAGTATGTTAGGCAATAGAATAACTTAAAGCTGAAACTGAACTGATAATATAATAACTGAAAGTAATTGGGAGTCAAAGATGATTTGAATATATGCTTACTTGCTGATACTGACTCAACTCTCTCAATATAGTAAGTAAAATAGATGTTCGGCCCTATATGGCTCGGTACGTATAACTGCTCGGATATAGTTGGTTCACTCGTAGGCACTCGACCATACAAAGCTCGATATGTGTAATTGCCCGGCTGTAGTGTGCTCGCTGATAGGCGCTCGGCCATACTAGGCTCAGTATCTAAATAACTACTCGACCATTCTAGGCTCGCTCATAGAGGCTCCTCCACAGTAGGCTAGGTATATAAATTACCATCTCATCAAAGGTTGCCCAATAGGGGCCTACCCATCGATATAGCTCGATGGTGGTGAAAATATTGTAATATTGTATATATATAGACCCTCTGCTGTATGACTAAAAGAAGACAATACTTAACTGAATATATAGTCCCGGTAAGGGAGAATACTATAACTTATGAGACTAGGATAATGTACATAAATTCAAGAATACGAACTTCTCTTTATGTCTCGTTATCACCGCGTTTAGTTACGGGATCACACCAAAATGAAGGAAAGGTTTAGCCTTAACATACCTTTTCAATCTTCTCTCCAATCATCAAGCAAGCTCAATATGATCTTCTTACGTCTACAATGAGTAAAACGACTTTGTCGTCATCATATAAGCGTTGTAACTCTCATATTTTGGACATTAATAATCAACAATAAAACGGACAGCACCTCCACTGTTTATACTACTATCACGACCCAAAATCCCACCACAGTCATCATGATGGCACCTAGTTTCTAAGATTAGGTAAGTCGATTACATACAACAATTAAGCAAGTTTAACAATGATAATTTTTAACAGAGTTTAATATGAATACCGACACAAAAGCGAAATAAGCATACGTGGAAATAATCATAACAACCTCCCAAGACTAGGTAATACAGAGTCACAGACTCTAGCTAAATACATGAAAAGATCTTAAAGGTCGAAATACACTAATGTTCGAATAACAAGCTGACAGTACAATGAAAGGAAAGGACTCCAAGGGACTGCGACGACCAAGCAACTCTACCTTGAATCCTCGCGATCGCGAGGTATAAGTCAAGACAACTACTAGTCAAATAACTTGTGCAGTATAAAAGTATAAAGCTAATAATGAAAGAAGGAATCAGTAAATGGAAATAAGAATCAACATATGATTTAAACATTAATGTGACAAGAACACCGTTAAAGTACCAGCGAGAACATATAAGGGAAACAAATGTCAACCAACAAACAAGCCATTCCAACACAGGTCTCACAACGAATTACTCCGAGATGCCCCATCTCATAATCACAAGTCACGAGTCTCAACCACATATCATATGCTCACGGCACCTCATGCCCACATTTCTAATAACAACCGCACGGACGACTCGCGTGCCAATATCTTAATCCGCCTGGCATGATCACAGGCTGACAATCACAATCTGCCCGATGTGGTCACATGCTCACTATCACAATCCACCCAGCATGGTCACAGACTCAATATCACAATCCGCCTGGCATGGTCATACGTTCAATATCAACATAAAAGCAGATAATACAAGAATACATGGGCACGATAAATAAATGTTATGTTTCATACTCCTGAACTAGTATAAGTGGCATGCTACAGTGTATGCTTGTGCGAGTGTGCTATTATAGCTCAAGTCAACAAGTAATATAAAAATCATCGAGTAGCTCCTTGAAAGTAACACAACAAGTCACGTAAGATGTATGACATACACAAGGAGAATCACACTATCACACAAATATGATCAACATAATGCCCCCAGGCCATCACACATCATCCCAGACATTACCACCCTTATCTCTCTGATAGCCACCCGTATCACTCTGCCCTGACAATATCAGTAGCCACATGTATCACTCCGAAAGCCACACGTATCACTCGGCATAATATCCACCCTTATCGCTTCGGCCGGACAATAACACAGTAGCCGCCCGTATCACTCCGCCCAATCAACAATAGTGAGATGCCACATGTATGCCCTGAATAACAACAATAATGGGATGCTACCCTTATGCTCCACATAACAACAACCAAACCACACAACAATTATCATGTGCTAACATCACAACAACACGATATATCAACTCGTACCACAAGTTCCCATAGGACACAACCTTTCCAAAGAACCAACAATATCAATATTTCCATCACTAATAGCCCACGGCTCAAACACAATGTGTATAGAATCTCAATAACAAGAAAATGAACGGAAGGTAATTCAACAAGGAACAACACCCCCTTTTAAACACAACTTCAATTAAAATATATTAATGATTTTCAATAACTTCAACTTCAATTAATTGCTTAAGGATAAACTCGATAATGAAGGTATTTCCATGAAATGGCAAACGTCGGATTCTAGTGTATGAAATAGGCTAACAATGAGAGAGATGGCACAAACTAGCAACTACGTCTAATGCATGAGAATAACCCGCGCAACAAAAGGGTATCATGTAGTAACAATTTCAATTAAGAATAACTCAACAATAAAGGAAGTCACATAATTATAAAAGAGGTCACAACTTCAAATAAAGCATATAAGAGTAAACTTGACAAGTAAAGGATGTGACATGTAACAACAATTTCAAATAAAGCATGTGAGAGTAAACATGACAAATAAAAAATATATCATGTGCTAACAATTTCAAATAAATACATGAAGGAAGCCTAAGAGTCTAAATCGGTCAATTTCCACATATAAACCCGAGTATGCACTCGTCACCTCGTGTACATGGCTTTCACACAACACAAATAGCACAAACAACTCAAATCCTAAGGAGTAGTTTCCCCCACATAGAGTTAGGCAAGATACTTACCTCAAAGAAACCAAATTAATACTCTAAAATAACCTTCTAGTGTGGAAAATTCTCTGGACGGCTCAAATCTAGCCAAAATAACTTAATATCATAAATAAAATTCATAGGACACAATTCCGGATAATAAAGCTTTGATCTTTAATGAAAACCAAAAAGTCAACCCCGGGCCCGCACCTCGGAACCCAAAAACTCACAAAATCCAAACACCTATTCCGATACGAGTCCAACCATACCAAAATTATCCAATTTTGACATCAAATCGGTCTTCAAATCCCCATTTTATATTTTAGAAAGTTTTTATAAAACTCCCCAATTTTCTCCAACTCAAATCACTAATTTAATGATAAAAACAAAGATGGAATCATGAAATATAATCAAATCCGGGTGAAGAACATTTACCCCAATCCAAAGCAGAAAAATCCCCTCCAAAATCGCCTAAAACTGAGCTCTCTAACCCAAAAAATGATAAAATATCAAAAGCCCTCGAAATAGAGTACTTTATATTCTGCCCAGTGAAATATACATCGCGATCGCGAAACATTCCTCGCGGTCACGAAGATCAAAACCTTCAGTTTCCAAATCGTGCTTCACGAACGCGACACTGAGGTCACGAACGCGACACTGAGGTCACGAACGCGGTGACCAAGATTGTCAGACTCTATGCGAACGCGTCTGTGTACTCGCGAACGCAAAGATAAAATAGCTTGATGACCTTCTAGCCTTACTTCTGCGCGATCGCGGACCATTGCATGTGAACGCGAAGACAAAAGTCCTCCAAGCTTCGCGAACGCGTTCAGGTATTTGCGAACACGAAGAACAAATATTGCCTGCCTCGAAATTACACTACGCGGATGCCATATTGTTGAAGCGAACGCGATGAATGAAACCATATAACAGAACCAGCATTTCAAAACATGAGAAAATGGCCAACAAGTTTCAAAACACAATATGAACTCACTCAAAGCCTCAAATCACATCAAACAACACCAAAATTACGAATCA
The DNA here is from genome assembly GCF_000390325.3 of Nicotiana tomentosiformis. Lineage (NCBI taxonomy): Eukaryota > Viridiplantae > Streptophyta > Magnoliopsida > Solanales > Solanaceae > Nicotiana > Nicotiana tomentosiformis. The sequence continues at coordinate 65,052,820 of NC_090823.1, forward strand.
CTCATCGATTCAAACCTAATGAACTAATGAACTTTCAACTTCTACAACTGGCGCCGAATCATATCAAATAAATTCGGAATGACCTCAAATTTTATATGTAAGTCTCAAATGATACAATGGAGCTATACTAACTCCCGTAATAGCAATCTGAACCCGATATCAACAAAGTTAATTCCCGGTCAAACTTCTCAACCTTCTAAACCTTCAACTTTCAAACTTTCGCCAAAATGCATCAAATCAACCTACGGACCTCCAAATCCAAATCCGGGCATACGCCTAAGTCCAAAATTACCATACGAAGCTATTGGAATCATCAAAATACCATTTTGGAGTCGTCTACATAAAATTCAAGCTCCGGTCAACTGTTTCCACTTATGTTATAAAACAAGGATCATTCTTCCAAATCAAACCCAAATCATCTGTACACCGAACTCAACCACATACACAAGTCATAATACATAATACGAAGCTTCTCGAGACCTTAAGACATCAAATGGGATGCTAATTCTAAAAACCACCAGTCGGATCATTACAACTACATCCCATAAGTTACTAAAAGTCACCAAATAGCCCAAACAACAACAATACAATTCACAATAAGCTTTCTGATTACTTCAACAACCATTTTGAGCGAAAAGCTCGATTTATGATTAACAAAATATAATTTGAATCTTATTCAATTTCCATGAATCTGCCTACAAAAAATATAACATCATACATATGCTTACCATATCATTTACATCCCAAAACATCATAAGAATGATCTTCAAAAATAGTCCACAAACCTAGTACCTTAACATTTATCGCCAATATCTTGTTTTCCATGTTTTCTTCTTCAATCAACTTAATTCACACTTAGATATGATTAACAACAGCAGGCATAACATAATCAAATTATTTCTCAAAATTTCCAGCCACAACCAACCATATACACAACCACAAAACAATCCAGCAAAAAGACAACAACACCTCATGCTATTTCAAGCACTAACTTTTAGTTTTTCATTCAAATAACTCAATCAACACTTGAATAAACTTAAGCACAGTCAAGGAAATAATATACTTACCTTATACAGCAACTACAACTCGAAATTCAAGCTCCTCTTGTCTCACAACAATCCTTAACGTCACCACAATACCATAAAAGCTTTATCCCTCACCTATGCTAATCTTTAATATTGATCTTGGATCAAACCACTTGGATTCATTCTTTGATCTTCATGAACTTGTTAGAGAGGGTTTTGGGTCTATTTTGGGTCTGGAAATAGCGAAAAGTATGAATTAAAACGAGTTGTAGGCGTTTGATATATATTTGAATATTTCCACCGCACTTAACTGGGTCCCATAGGGGTCGTCTGCAGTCTCGCTAAAATACGAATATCTCTCTACTCCGATGTCGTATCAACGAACGGTTTAATGCGTTGGAAACTAGACTCGTATATCTTAAATTTCATGGTGGATCACCTTGTAACTCCAAGTATATTGAGAGATAAGCTCAGGTACATTAGACCCAAATTTTAGTAAGATTACGAACGTATCTTGTGACAACTTTTATCATATTCTACTCTGCCTATCTGTCAAATGACTCGGTAAGGCCCCATATATCTCAGTCTAAGATTTCCCTTCTTACCGGATCCTATGACGCCTTTCGTAGGTAACATCTTTTGGAATACCTAGTCGTTTATGACTTCCCTACGTTCGTACTTTAGGAATTTTTATCCTACGACCTTGGCCATCGCATAATTATTATTCTGATGCTCTTAGTACCAAATACAATCCTCATCATGGCTCTCATAGTTATCACTTTACTTTGCTTAAGCTTAGTTATTAGCTTGGTACTTGTAACCTTGCTATTCAACCCTTATGTTGCACCTTATATAGAGATATACATATATTTCTGCTCCGCTATCACGACCCAAAACCACCAACTTGTCCTGATGGCGCCTAACGCACTTCCTAGGCAAGCCGAATATAGTAATAGCGGATATTAATAACAGAAATAGCAGAAATAGTACTAGTGTAATGCCAATAACATAAATAAATGCGTCGCAATATAATAATTCCCTAGAACTGGTAAATACAGTGTCATGAGCTCTAAACATAAGTAAAAGTCTGGAATACATATAACAATACTATCTGAATGAAAATAACAGAACTAAAAGAAGAAAAGAGATGCCAAAATTGCGGTCGAGATGCAGCTCTACCTCGTCTCTCCAAAGTGCTCACCGCAACACCTCTTAGCTAGCCACGACTCGGTCCAACACCCGGATCTTCACAATTAAGTGCAAAGTGTAGTATGAGTAAAACCGACCTCATGTACTCAACAAGTATCATAACTAACCTCGACAAGGTAATAGATGCAAGAATTATTAATTATACTCACTTTTCACCTATACATCTCATAAAATCTAACAAGTCCAGAATAATGATATGACCACGTCATGAACCATAGATAAACCACCTTGCATACAATAACTTAACATACTCTGCTCAGTCAACAATCCAGCATATAAAGAAGATATGCAAATAGAACAGGTAACCAACCAAGGAAATTGCAAGTAAAGAAGAAATGCAATAACTAATCAAACACTAGCCCGATTTTCCTCATAAACACATTAACCGAACCAAACCACTAATCAACTTTTCTCAAACCGCGTGTACACCATCAAGATAGAAACATAGGAGGGTGACCCTAGGGGGGTGGATCCTTATCCACACGCTGTATGGTGTAGTCATGTGCCATAATATCAACCGCATGGTGTGTTCACGTGCCAATAAACACAATATGCATGGCGTATTCACATGCCAATAATCACAATCTGCACGGCGTGTTCATGTGAAAATAATCACAATCCGCACGGTGTGTTCACATGCCAATAATCGCAACCCGCACGGCATTTTCGCATGCCAATAATCACAATCCGCACAATGTGCTCACGTGCCATAAGTACCAACCGCCAGGCATGTTCACATGTCATAAATACGAACCATACGGTGTGTTCACGTACCACTAGTCCAATCCATGTCACACAAAGAGCAAATATTCAAGGATACATGTACATGATCAATTAATATCAACATCATAGTCCTGGACTAGTATAAGTGTCATGCTAAAGTGTAGGCATGTGTTAGGTTTTCTATCATAGCTCAAATCAGACAATTTCATCATGAAAGTAGCAATTATCAAGTTCAATCAGGAGATTAACCTCTATGTAACCTCAATCATGGTCCAAATATATCACAAAAGGGGTACAAATGTAATAAACATCACAGAATGAAGCTTAGAAATCAATTCAGGACATAACATAGCCCAAGCACTATTCCGAGCATGAATAATACCTCGTTGCTTGCACGTGGGCTCAATCCCTCACATGTGCTCCACCCATAGCACGTAGCTGCCACAAATAACTCATGCAACTAACCAAGTTCAGGTAAGATACTTACCTCAAGAAAGCTAAATCGGTATTCTAAGAATCCTTTCCCGCGTGAATCAACATCTTGACAACTCGAATGTAGAGAAAATAACTTAATACCATCAATAAAAGCCATATGAAACAATTCCAAAAAAATATATGTGTTTCAATAAAGCCAAAAAGTAAACCTCGGGGCCGCACTCCGGAACCCGACAAAACTCATACATCCTAACATCATTCCGATACGAGTCCAAATATACGTGTTTCAAAAATATCTGAACTCAAATAGACCATCAAATCATCAATTTTTACATTAGAATTTGTTTTACTAAAATCCCAAATTTCTTCACTTAGATTCATCAATCAATCGCTGAAATCAAGGTAGGAATCATGAATAATAAACAAATCTGACTCACAAATACTTACCCCAATCCAAATCGTGTAAATCCCCTCAAATATTTCCAAACTATGAGCTCTATATCTCAAAATATGTTAAAATGACTAAAACCCTCGAAACTAAAATACTTAAGGTCTGCCAAGGCATATCCTTCACGATCGCGGGACCAACTTCGCGTTCACGAAGCACAACAAAACGTTGCCTTAGAAAACCTCTATGTGAACGCGAGTTCCTGATCGCAAATGCGATGCACACCACCACTGAGCCTACGCGAACGCGGTCCTCCACTCATGATTGTGATAGCTAAAAGCCTGACGCCCCAACCGACCTCCCCTTCTATGCGAACGCGTCACCCAGCTCGCGATTGCGGAGGACTGCCTCCCCAAGCTCTGCAAGCACGATCTCCCCTTCACAAATGCGAAGAACAAACACACCTTCCATCAAAATACCCTCTGCGAACGCGACTCCCTTGTCGCGATCGCGATGAAGGAACTCAGACATCAAAAACCAGCAATTCCAAAACATGGTGAAATGGTTTGAATCACATCTGCAACACAACCGAGACCCCCGGGGCCCTGTCCAATCACACCAACCAATCCTAACATGGACCTACTCGACCTCAAGTCATACCAAACAATATCAAAACCACGAATCACACCACAATTCAAGCCTAAGGAACTAATCCAAATTTTAAAATTCAAAGCTTACGCCGAACATGCCTAAATAACTCGGAATGACCTCAAATTTTGCATGCAAGTCCCAAAAGACACAACGGACCTATTCCAACTCCCAAAACCACAATTCGAACCTGATACCATCAAAGTCAACTCTCGGTCAAACTTATCAACCTTTCAAACCTTCAACTTTCCAATTTTATCCAGATAGAGCCAAATCGACCTAGGAACCTCTAAATACAAATCCGGACATACTCCTAACTTCAAAATCACCATACATACCTATTGTAACCATCAAAACAACATTTCGCGGTCGACTACACAAAAGTTAAACTCCGATCAACTCTTATAACTTAAGCATCCAACATTGGGACTAAGGATCCCAATTCAATCTAGAACTTCCCCGAAACCAAACCAACTACCCCGACAAGTCATGTAACCACAAATACACATATGTAAAGCATAAAATAGGGGAAATACGGATAAAATAATCAAAATGACCGGTCAAGTCGTTACATTCTTCCCCTCTTAAACAAATGTTCGTCCTCGAACGAGTCTAGAATTTTACCTGGAGTCTCAAAAAGGTGAGGATATGTGCTCCGCATCTCCTGCTCGGTCTCCCAAGAAGCCTCCTCGACCGGCTAACCTCTCCAATGTCCCTTCACTGATGCTATATTCTTCGACCTTAATTTTTGAACATGCTAGTCCAAAATGGCCACCGACTCCACATCATAAGTCAAATCCTTATCCAACTACAATGTGTTGAAGTCCAAAACATATGGCGGATCCCCATAATACTTCTAGAGCATGGAAACATGATATACTGGATGAACTCACGATAGACTAGGTGGCAAGGCAGGTCTGTAGGCCACCTCTCCCACTCTCTCAAGCACCTCAAAAGGACCAATATACCTAAGGCTCAACTTGCCCTTCTTCCCAAACCTAATCACACCCTACATGGGTGAAACTCTGAGTAGAACCTTCTCACCCACCATATATGTAACATAACGAACCTTCCTGTCAGCGTAACTCTTCTGCCTGGACTGCATTGTATGAAGCAGCTCTTGAATCAACTTCACATTTTCCAAAGCATCACAGACCAAATCATTGCCCAACAGCCTTGCCTCCCTAGGCTCAAATCAATCAACCAGAGAACGACATCGCCTCCTATATATGGCCTCATAAGGATCCATCTGGATACTCGACTGGTAGACGTTGTTGTAAGTGAACTCTTCTAACGGAATAACTGATCCCATGACTCTCCAAACTCAATGACACAGGCTCGTAACATATCCTCCAAAATCTGAATAGTGTGCTCGATCTGCCTGTCTGTCTAGGGATGAAATGTTGTACTCATCTCGAATTGTGTGCCCAACTCACACTGCACTGCTCTTCAAAAGTGCAATGTAAACTGTGTGCCTCAATCCGAGATAATAGACATGGGAACACCATGAAAGTGAATAATCTCGCGAATATAAATCTGAGCCAACTGCTTTGAAGAGTAGGTAGTCATGACTGGAATGAAGTGTGCAGACATAGTCAATCTATCCAGAAAAACACATACTGCATCGAAGCTTCTCAAGGTCCGTGGAAACCCAACTACAAAATCAATAGTGATACGCTCCCACTTCCACTCCAGAATATCAAGCCTCTGAAGCAAACCACACGATCTCTGATGCTCGTACTTCACCTGCTGATAGTTCAACACCGATCAGCATACTCAGCAATATCCTTCTTCATCCTCTGCCACCAATAGTGCTACCTCAAAATATGGTACATCTTCGCGGCCCCTGGGTGAATGGAATACCATGAACTATGGGCATCCTCACGAATTAACTCTCCCAACCCATCCACATTTGGAAACAGATCCGGCCTCGAAGCCTCAATACCCCATCCTCTGCAATAGTCACCTCCCTAGCATCACCATGTTGCACCGTGTCCCTCAGGACAAGCAAGTGGGGATCATCATACTTACACTCCTTGATGCGCTCAAATAAGGACGACCGTGATACAACACACTATGATTTGTGAACACCTCACAAGACATGCATAAAGATAATTCCTCCATATCATGAGCACGTGAATAATGGTTGCTAACTCCATATCATGAACTGGATAGTTCTTCTCATGGGGCTTCAACTGATGCGAAGTATTAGCAATCAATATACCCATTTGCATCAACACATAACCAATGCCAATTTGTGAAGCATCACAATATATTATACAAGAGCCCGATGCCGAAAGCAAAATTAGAACTGGGCTATAGTCAAGGCAGTCTTAGCTTCTGAAAGCTCTCCTCACACTCATCAGAACACCTGAATGGGGCACCCTTCTGCGTCAATCTAGTTAATGGGGCTGATATAGATGAAAATCCTTCCACAAAATGGTGATAATAACCAGCCAACCAAATGAAACATCAGATCTCAGTAGAAGAAGACGGTCTGGGTCAACTCTAAACTGCCCCAATATAAAGTAGACACCACGTGACCCAAGAATGCCACTGAGTCAAACCAAAACTTGCACTTGGAGAATTTAGCATATAGATTCTTCTCCCTCAAAGTCTGGAGGACGATCCTCAAATGTTTCTCTTGATCCTCCCGACTGCGAGAATACAACAATATATCATCAATAAACACAAATAATAAAGGAATCAAGATACGGCTAAAATACATTGTTCATCAAGTGCATGAAAGTTGTTGGGGCATTATTCATCCCAAAAGACATCACCAAAAATCATAGTGGCCATAACGGCTCCTGGACACTATTTTAGGAACATCTGAAGCTCGGATCTTCAACTGATGGTACGTCGATCTCAAGTCAATCTTCGAGAATACCCTAGCACCCTAAATATGATCAAATAAATCATCAATACGTTGTAGTGGGTACTTGTTCTTAATAGTAACGTTGTTCAGATGCTTGTAGTCAATGCACATTCTCATAGAACTATCTTTCTTCTTCACAAAATAGTACTGGTGCACCCCAATGTGACACTTTAGGCCTGATGAAACCCTTATCAAGCAACTCATGTAACTGTTCCTTCAACTCCTGCAACTTTACTAGTGCCTGCGATATGTTGGAATAGAGATGGGCTGAGTTCCCGGCACTAAGTCAGTACCAAAATCAATATCCCTTTTCGGGTGGCATGCCTAGTAGGTCTGCAGGAAACACATCTAGGAACTCCCTCACTACTGGAACTGACACAACAGTAGAAGTATCAGCACTAACATCCCTCATGAAGGTTCTCACGACCCAAAATCCCATCTTAAGGATCGCGATAGCACCTAGCCTCTAAAACTAGGTAAGCCGACCACTTACAACCATTAAGTAAATAGAAACATGATATTATGATACAAAGTTTAATATAAATGCGGAAATATAGGTGATACAAGCCAACACGATGATAATCACAACAAATCCCCAATATTAGGTAGTACAGATTCACGAACTCTAACTGAATACATAGAAAATATCTCAAAATACAATATTGTTCGGATAGCGAATTTATAGTATAAATGTAAGGAAAGGACTCTAAGCGAGTATGACGATCAAAGCAACTCTACCTTGAGTCCTCACAATCAGGAAGCTCTCAATGCCTAGATGTGTTATCTCCAACACCTAGATCTGCACAAAAATATGCAGAATTATAGTATGAGTACACCACGGTCAGTAACCAGTAAGTATCAAGACTAACCTCAGTGGATTAGTGACGAGGTTCAAGTAAATACATTCACTATTCAAAAAACATGTGCAACAATATCAAGGCTACCAACGGAAAGAATAACATAAAGCAATAGATGTAATCTCATCAGACAACTGATACAATTTAATACAGATAAAGGTTCAGTTCAACAACAAGCCATCAGATAGAATCATACTCATATGGCACCTCGTGCCCACATTATAAACCACACCCGCATGGCAAAGACCTCGTGCCATAATATAAATCACACACACACGATTAAGACCTCATACCACAGTATAAGTCACACTCACACGGCAAAGACCTCGTACCACAATATAAACCACAGCCGCACGGAAAAAATACCGTGCCACAATATCGTACCCGTGTCATTTACCAATAACATATTCAAGAGGAATTTATCAAGAAATCAATAGAGTAATGCATGATAACAACTTTCTTCTTTTACTTCATTCTGTTAGGTTACCAACAACTCAGCAGAATATGAGCTTACGACTCCACATAGGTAAATCCATCACAGAGACACAGATTAGCATATTGAAAATAACACAACAAACTACGTAAAATGCATTACACACACAAAGAAGCCATAAGCACGAATAAGAATATCCCTTTTTCACCAACACACAAGCAACATCAATAAAGCGCTCCCAGGCTATCACATATCATCCCCACATAGCCACACTTATCTTACCGCATGCGCAACAAATAAAGTAAATGCCCACCTAGTCTTGCCACATGCATTTTAATAATCATCCCACCTTGTCTCACCACATGTGCAAATCTGATATAACGCGCTTTGTCTCGCCACATGTGCAATATCAACAATAACAATAGCACGACAAAAACATCTTGAAAACACCCGAACAATCCACCCAATAAGTCCACATGTTCCACAATCATAACAACATAGCATTGTCAAGAATTGTCACCAAGATATAAATTCACAATCTGCCAACACAGTGCACAAGGACAATCCAATAAGTAAATACGGATGGGTGTTCAAAATACAAGCATAATAGCTAACTCGAATCAGTAACAATCTCACAAACGGCCAACTTGGCCAATTTAGAAAAAATGAATCCTAAAACATGATACCTAGCATGGAACATAGACTCAGGTAATCATTCAAAGTGAAAAGGACGTAGTATAGGTACCTCTCAATCAAAATAAGGCAACAAAAGCAACCTCGAGTAAAATACGGTCATGAGGAACATATACGTCTGTGTACACCCATGTCACCTCGTGTACACGTTGTTTACGCATATCACAAATAAGCAATTAAGCCAAATCCTAAGGGGTATTTGCCCCAACACAAAGTTAGGCAAGATACTTACCTCAAAAGCCCTCAATCAATACTCCAAAAACACTTTTCCTCTAATATTCACCTCCACTCGGCTCAAATCTAACCAAAAATGACTTAATATCATTAAACAATGCAACAGAAAAATATTTTGATTAATATAGTTAAGATCTTTATACAATTCCCCAAAAGTCAACACAAGTCAACCCCGGGCTCAACCGGTCAAAACTTGAGTCAAACGGTAGATCTCGACTACCCATAGCCTCACGAGTCCAAATATGTTATTGGCTTTCAAATATGAGTTTAATTCGACTCTCAAATCTCAAATTTTTATTTTTCAAAACATAGTAAAAAAATCCCCAAAATTCCTCTTCAAATCTCATAATTTAGATGTTAAAACTCATAAACAATCATGTTATACAATCAAAATTTAGTCACAATCATTTACCCAATAGTTTGATATGAAAATCTCCTCCAAAAATCACCTCCTACCGAGTCTAAGGCTCAAAATGTGATAAACTGAGACTATGTACCGAAATCCCCTCCTTACAGATGTCGCATATGTGACCTGGGGTTCGAAAATGCGACCCACCGCAAATGTGGAAAAGGCATCGCAAAAGCAATCCCTAAGCATCTCTGAAGATGTCGCAAAAGCGACATAAAATTTGCAAATGCTAACACAGGCACCTTTGCAAAAGCAACAACTTGGTTGCAAATGCGGTAGCCCCCTGCCTAGGTGACCATCGCAAATGCGATCAAAGAGTTCGCAAAAGAAAACTCTCCAACCCCCAATTCACTTTGCTAAAGCAAGAAGAATCTTGCAAATGCGGTGGTTACAAATGCGAAATCTCCTCGCAAATACGAGAACAACACACTAGCAAAAACTGAAACTTACTCAAAACTCTCTAGAACGCAACTGAAACTAACACGAGCCCTGGGGGCTCAACACCAGACATCCACACAAGTACATAAGCATCATATAAACTTTTTCGTGCACTCGGATCATCAAAATAACATATAAAACCATGAATCAAACACCAAAACTCATAGAAATCGCCAAGAACTTCTAAAAACACAACCAAGCCTCCGATTCCTATCAACCAACTCGGAACGATACCAAACTTTGCAGATAAGTTCCAAATGAAAAAAAGAACCTATTCCATGTCCTGAAACTAAAATCCAAACCTGATAACCATAAAGTTAAAACATGGTCAAACTTAGGAAAATTCTAAACCTTTAAATTGCCACCTTTCGCCAAAAAGTGCCAAACCAACCTAGGAGCCTCCGAGTCTAATTCTGGGCATACGCCTAAGTCCAAAATCACCATTTGGACCTAATAAAATTATCAAAATACTATTCTGGGGTTGTTCTCATAAAATTCAAACCTCGGTTAACTCTTCCAACTTAAAGCTTCAAAATTGAGAATTTGTTTTCCAATTACACCCCGAACCTCTCGAACACCGAAACCATCCATACACATAAGTCATAATGCATCATATGAAGCCACTCAAGGCCTCAAACCGCCAAACGGGACGCAAATGCTCAAAATGATTAGTCGGGTCGTTACAAAGGCCAAATGCCAAGCGGTCCTTCTAAACCATCTGTTGAGCCTTCAAATATGAGATCACTCTACTGGGAGTGTGCCCAAGAGAACCTATCCACTCCACCCTAGGAAACTCCGGCATCGCTAACATCACGGTTTTAGCATGACAACCAAGAATAGCATGGTACAGAGATAGCCAATCCATACCCAAAATCACCTCAAAATCAACCATACTAAGTAATAAAACATCGACTATAGTCTCATAACCCCTAATGGTGACCACACATGACTGATATACACGATCCACCATAATAGAATTACCCACATGTGTAGATACATGAACAGGCATATCCAAATAACGAGCAAAATAGGATGACACATAAGAGTAAATCGAACCAGGGTCAAATAACACTGAGGCATACCTGTGGCACACTAAAACAATACATGCAATAACAGCGTTAGAAGAAACTGCCTCTGGCCTAGCGGGAAATACATAGCAACGAGCCTGACCACCGCCTGATCGACCTCCCCCTCTAGGGCAACCTTGAACTAGCTGAGCCCCACCCCTAGCTGGTTGTGCGGGTGGTGTAGCTACTGGTGCAGAAATCATAGGTTGCGAGCTCTTCTATGGGCCCCTACTCAGAAGTCTGGGGCAATCCCTCTTGAGATGGATCAAGTCCCCATACTCGAAACAACCCCTCCTCGGTCGGTAGAAGTTTGTGGCTCCACAGGATGGCTCAAGCCAACAGATGGTGGCAGACCTATGAGTCAGGCAGACAACTGGAACTGGTGGTTCCACAGGTTGTGCTCAAGCTCTAGTGCGAGCCCCACCTCGGCCTCTACTTCGATCCTGGCATCTCGCGGCCCTGACTGGTGGCACTAGTTCCTTCCCACCCTATCTAGCTAAACGTGTCCTCCTCACCATCTTTGAGAGAATAAAAGAGTAAAGGTTCAAATTTCGGAATTAACAAATATGCATGACAATAATACAAGAAAGTGAAGTTTCCTAACAGTTATGTAGCCTCTCGAAGATAAATACAGACGTCTCTGTACTGATCCTCAAGACTAAACTAAAATTGCTCATGACCCGTAGAACCTATGAACTGAGGGCTCTGATACCAACTTGTCATGATCCAAAATCACCAATCGGTCGTGATAGCGCATAATGCACTTTCTAGGCAAGATGAATATAGTAATAATGGATCATAATAATAGAATGTAAGGCCCCATAAAATTTTGTAAAGGAATTTAAGGTTTTGTGGTGCCGAAGTAGGCTTACGTGTTTGAGGATTATAGAAATTCTTCGCGGCGAGCAAGCTCGCCGCGGATCGGACATTTTGGGTTGAACAATGCACTGGTGAGTAAAGGAACATTTTGTGCAGAAAAATACATTTTTGTGTCCACTATGTGGCCGCATAATCACTCTACGGACCGCATAATGGTCGTAGAGTGAAGTAGCTTAGGCAAGTTTGGAGAGCAAGTTTGCGGCGCATTATGCGACCGCAGACCAATTCTGCAATGCATTATGTGATTGCAGAACAGGTGTGCGGACCGCATAATGACCGCAGACTGAGTGAGTTTTGCATATAATCACAACCTGCACGGCGTGTTCACATGCCAATAATCACAATCTGCACGATGTGTTCAAGTTCCATAAGTACCAACCACATGGCGTGCTCACATTCCATCAGTCCAATCCATATCACACAGAATGAAAACATACAAGGATACATGAACATGATCAATGAATATCAATATCATAATCCTGGACTGGTATAAGTGACATGCTAAAGTGTATGCATGTGCAAGGTGTGCTATCATAGCTCAAGTCAAATAGTTTCATCATAAAAGTAGCAATTATCAGGTTCAATCAGGATATTAACCTCTATGTAACATCAAACATGGTCCAAATAGCTCACAAAAGGGGTATAAATATAAGGAACATCACAACATGAAGCTTAGCATTCAATTCAAGGTATAACATAGCCTAAGCACTATCCCGAGCATGAATAATACCCCGGTGCTCCACATGGGCTCAACCCCTCATATGTGCACCACCCACAGCATGTAGCCATTACAAATAACTTTGCCAACTAGTGCATCAACAAAGTTTAGGTAAGATACATACCTCAAGCAAGTTAAATCAGTACTCTAAGAAGACCTTATCGTGTGATTCAACCTCCGGACGACTCGAATCTAGCCAAAATAACTGAATACCATCAATAAAATCCATAGGAAACAATTCCAAACAATACAGCTAAGATCTCAAATCAATTATGCAAAGTCAGCCAAAAAATCAACCCCGGGGCCGCACTCTGAAACCCGACATAATTCACAAATCCCTAACACTCATTCTGATACGAGTCCAAATATATGTGTTTCAACCCAAATCAACCTCAAATCGACCCTCAAATCATCAATTTTTACTTTAGAAACGTATTTACTAAAATCCCTAATTTCTTCACTTAGGTTCATCAATCAATCGCTAAAATAAGGGTGGGAATCATGAATAATAAACAAATCCGTATCAAAAACACTTACCCCAATCCAAATCGTGAAAATCCCCTCAAAAATCGCCCAAATCCGAGTTCTAGATCTCAAAATATGTTAAAATGACTAAAACCCTTGAAAATAGAATACTTAAGGTCTGCATAGGCATACCCTTCGTGATCGCGGGACCAACTTCTCCATAGCGAAGCACAACCAAATGCTTCCTCATAAAAACCCTTTCTTGGTCGCGAATGTGATGGATACCACTGCTGAGCGTATGCAAACGTGGTCCTCCACTCACTATCACGAAGGCTAAAAGACTGACGCCCCAACCGGCTTCCCCTTCTACCCGAACGTGTCACCCAGCTCGAGATCATGGAGGCCACTGCCTCCCCAAGCTCTGCAAATATGATCTCCCCTTCACAAACGCAATGAATAAACACACTTGCCATCAAAATACCCTCCGCGAATGCAACTGCCTTATCGCAATCACGATGAAGTAAACCAGACATCAGAAACCATCAATTCCAAAATGTGGTAAAATGGTCTGAAACACACCCAAGGCCCTCGAGACCGTGTCCAATCACACCAACCAATCCTAAAATATAGCGCAGACCTACTCGAGGCCGTAAATCTTACCAAACAACATCAAAACCACAAATCGCACCTCAATTAAAGAATAAGGAACTAATCCAAATTTTCAAGTTCAAAATATAAGCTGAACATGCCTAAACAATTTGGAATGACCTCAAATTTTGCATGAAAGTCCCAAATAACACAACGAACCTATCCCAACTCTCGAAACTACAATCCGAACCTGATACCATCAAAGTCAATTCTCAGTAAAACCTATCAACCTTCCAAACCATCAACTTTCCAGCTTTCGCCAAATAGAGCCAAATCGACCTACAAACCTCCAAATATAAATCTGGACATACGCCTAAGTCCAAAATTACTACAAAAATCTACTAAAACTATCAAAACACCATTCAGGTGTTGTCTAGACAAAAGTCAAACTCCGGTCAACTCTTATAAGTTAAGCTACCAACATTGGGACTAAGTGTCCCAATTCAATCCAGAACTTCCCCGAAACTAAACCAACTACCCCTGTAAGTCATGTAACCACAAATACACGTATGTAAAGTATCAAATAGGGGAAACGGGGCTAAAATACCCAAAATGATCGGTCGGATCATCACATCCAATTGAGGAGTGAGTGATTTAGGATAGGTTTTAACTTCTCAACCTCGTATTCAGTCTCCTGACTTATCCAGGTCTCATAAATATTTATACTTGACTTGTCATCTCAGCTCACTCACATTCTTGATCTTTTAAATTGTGGTACTTCTGGAAAAGCTAGCACATTTCTATTTTTAGCATAGCTTGTCACTTTTGAACTAAACGGTCAATCTAGAGAGTCGTTCATCCATGTTATACTTTATAGTCCACGAGCATCTTTGAAGTACCGACCACATGATGTCGCTCTCCAGTCATGTTTTCTAATTGCTACAGTATTCTAAATTATGACGGTGTTGTCATCAGTGTTCTTTACTCAAATGGTAAAAATGATGCTCCCTCGCCTGGTAATGTCTTAAAGTCCCGCAACAGTGGGGGCACATACATCCTGTCATCTCCACTCCATCTTTTGTTATCTCTAAGGATGGTACTCTTCTAACTGGCTCTATCATAGAGCTATTATAGAATATGGCTGATGTACTATCTCTCTTGCACTTTTTCTATCAAGAGTGATTCTTCAATGTTTTGAGTCACCATTTCTATAATTATCTGGATCTAATAATCAAACTCCTAATTTACTTAGCTGATGTAACTCTCGAGCTTCCTCTTCTCTCTCAGCCTTTAAGTAGGCTTAAGTTGTCTTCCAATCTGCAGCTCAGGGTATTAGTTATTATATTGACTTTCGTGGATGCTATGGAACATCCATGTTATAGTCTTCTAACAATTCAAGACTTTGTCTCTGGCGTGGACTCAATTCTTTCTTTTAACGATATACAGAAGTCTCCTATAGCTTTAAGAATGTCAACATATATGCCGTATGGATAATACTCCGAAATCTTAAGTGCATTCATAACGTAACTAACACTAGGTCATAGATCGATTAATTCCTTTTGTGCCTTCTCATATGTTTTTAAACGTAAGCAATTACTTTTCCTGGTTGTTCTACCACTTGCTGAATGAATACATGGCTTACCATAGTACCCACGCATATTGGAATTTTGTGCAACTCATATGATCTCGAATATTACTTTTGATTTTACTTCTCGTTCATTAGTCACGATGGGTTCCACTTCCTTATGGAGTGAATACAATGTTCTAATGAGACTGTTATTACAAGATCATTTCATCTATAATATCGAATTAAGGTTGCTATGCATAGTTCAAAGCCTTCTTCCCTCTTTCCTTAGCTAGTCTTCAATTGTAGTACTCAAAGGAGACCTTTTAACTCTTGTAAAGCTACGAGCTTATTACATAATATACCTGGCAGAATTTTTGATGTTCTTACCTGCCTATAAATATCCTTAGTCATATACCATCACACCCTTGTGCTCATGTGGTTACTTTTTAACTCAAATTTTTATTGTCTCTTAAGTGGCACTCTCTTTTATTTTCATAACACTTATACGGTACCTTTAACTACCCCAACTCCTATCTGAACTTTTCTCAAGGATAACGATCTCATATTTGCGAGACTGAATTGCCTATACTAGGGTTCACTATATTTTCTTGCATGATCTGTTGATTTATTTGTGACCTCTTTTCTATACGTAATTGGGCTCTTCTTGAATCAACTATTAGTTGCCCGTCGGTCCATTCTTATTTCTATATTCTGCGTAACCTCTCTTGGGTTGTGTATTTTGTCTTAACTTACCTCTCACACTATTTCCTTATGTATCAAGTGTGCATTCACACTTATTTATCGATTAACATCCTTGCTGGGAACCCTTACTATCGCTTCTCGATATCGTGCTTGCATAATGTTCTGGAGTCGTAACATATCTATAGGATCTGAATAAATTCAATCTCATTCCTTTCGCCCTTTTTACCACATTCTTCCTATACCATATTTACCTAAACTACTTAACTCTGACTTAATACCATATCACACCATCCTCCCCCCTTTAGGGGAGTACTAACATTTAATGCTCTGAAGTTTTACCTGCAGATGTTTTACCTCTTCATCTTTGGCATTTTTTCACATTTTTAATGATCCTTACTCGCCTTGTATTGACCCTTCTGTACCAGGGATAAGTGAACTTCTTATGCACGAGGGTGATACCTAGTGTAAGTGATACACTTAGACCCTTAAGCTAAACTTTGCTCGTAGCGCTTTCTAAGGGAAGCATCTTCCTGAATGACCTTTAAAGGTCATTCTTCTATATTGCCAGAAAATGGTCTCTGAAATTCTCACAATATCGACTATTATCAAATCCAACGGTCCCTAATTCATGTTCGGTTTATCTTGTGTACTAGCCCATATTGATTTTTATTACTCTGGGGGGTCTAACTTAGCCTTCTGGTAGTCATACGTGAATCACCAACTCATTTCTCGAAATGAGGATATGATTTAATGGAATATACTCTTTTATAGTCTCAAGGCATGTCTCCCTTTGTCTTTTTCTTCCTTTGACTATAGACTCTGTCATCCTGTCATATTTTGATTTATCGTTATCACCCATTTATCACATCTTACTCATAATAATCAAACTCCTGATTTACTTAGCTGATGTAACTCTTGAGCTTCCTCTTCTCTCTTAGCCTTTAAGTAGTCTTAAGTTTTCTTCCAATCTGCGGCTTAGGGTATTAGTTATTACATTAACTTTCGTAGACGCTATGGAACATCCATGTTATAGTCTTCTAAAAATTCAAGCCTTTGTCTCTGACGTGGACTCAATTCTTTCTTTTAACGATATACGGACGTCTCCTATAGCTTTAAGAATGTCAAAATATATGCTTCATGGATAATACTCCGAAATCATAAGTGCGTACATAACATAACTAACTCTGGGTCATAGATCGATTATTTCCTTTCGTGCCTTCTCAACTATCTTTAAACGTAAGCAATTACTTTTTTTGGTCGTTCTTCCACTTGTTGCATGAATACTTAGCTTATATAGTGCCCACGCATATTGGAATTTCATGTAACTCATATGATCTTGAATATTGCTTTTGATTTCACCTCTCGTTCATTAGTCACGATGGGTGTCACTTCCTTATGGAGTGCATACAATGTTATTATGAAACTATTGTTACAAGATCATTTCTTCTATAATATCGAATTCAGGTTTATATGCATAGGTCAAAGCCTTCTTCCCTCTTTCCTCATCTAGTCTTCAATTGTAGTACTTAGGGGAGACATTCTGACTCTTGTAAAGCTGCGAGCTTATTACATCATATACCCAATGAAATTTTTGATGTTCTTACCCGCCAATAAATATCGTTAGTCACATATCACCACACCCTTATGCTCGTAGGGTTACTTTTTAACTCAATTTTTTATTGTCTCCCAAGTGGCACTCTCTTTTATTTCCGCAACACTTATACGGTATCTTTAACTACCCAACTCCTATATGAATATTTCTCAAGGATTACGATCTCGTATCTGCGAGACTGAATTACCTATGTTGGGGTTCACCATATTTTCTTGCATGATCTGTTGAATTATTTATGACCTCTTTTCTAGCCATAACTGGGCTCTTCTTTAATCAACTATTAACTGCTCGTCGATCCATTCTTATTTTTATATTCTACGTAACCTCTCTTGTGCTATGTGTTTTGTCTTAACTTACCTCTTGCATTTTTTCTTATGTATCAAGTGTGCATCCACACTTATTTATCGATTAACATCCTTGCTTTGAACCCTTACTGCCACTTCTCAGTGTCATGCTTGCATAACGTTCTGGAGTCGTAACAAATCTATAGGATCTGAACAAAATTCAATCTAATTCATTTCTCCCTTTTTATTGCATTCTTCATATACAATTCTATATTTACCTGAACTACTTAACTCCGACTTAATACCATATCACACCATCCTCCCCCATTTAGGGGAGTACTAACATTTAATGCTCAGAAGTTTTACCTACAGATGTTTTATCTCTTCATCTTTGGCGTCTTTTCACAATTTCAATGATCCTTACTCACCTTGCAGTGACCCTTCTGTACAAGGGATAAGAGAACTTCTTACGCATGAGGGTGATACCTAGTGTAAGTGGCACACTTAGACCCTTAAGCTTAACTTTGCTCATAGCGCTTGCTAAAGGGAAGCATCTTCCTGAATGACCTTTAAAGTTTATTCTTATGTTGTAAATTATATTATTTGCGAAAGTAGGTCTCTAAATTTCTCACAATATTGACTATTATCAAATTCAACGGTCCATAATTCATGTTCGATTTATCTTGTTTACTAGCCTATACTGATTTCTATTACTCTGGAGGGTCTTACTTAGCCTTCTAGTAGTCATATTAGAGTCCCTAACTCATTTTTCGAAATGAGGATATGATTTTATGGCTTATACTCTTTTATTGTCTCAATGAATGTCTTCCCTTGTCTTTTCCTTCACTTGACTATAGACTCTGTCATACTTTGACTTACCGTTATCATCCATTTATCACATCTTACTCATAATGCTTCATTTACTCTTTTCTTATTCTCCTGCTAATGTTTCTGCGTATCACCT
Source organism: Nicotiana tomentosiformis (assembly GCF_000390325.3). Classification (NCBI taxonomy): domain Eukaryota; kingdom Viridiplantae; phylum Streptophyta; class Magnoliopsida; order Solanales; family Solanaceae; genus Nicotiana; species Nicotiana tomentosiformis. Next base: position 65,072,036 of record NC_090823.1, read on the forward strand.
TATTCTGAAAACATTATCAAAATATTCTTTCGCTTTTAGCTCCCCTTGCTCCATCTCACTGGATCTTTGGGTTGCCTAGCATTCTCTCTTTTCTTTTCTAGGGACGGTAGTAAATATTTATTCTTTAAAGATTCCAGTGCATATCTTCAAAATTTTCTGAACATTCTAGTATTCATATTTGATTGAACTATTCTAGAGTGCACCACCTGGGTGTCTCACAAGGAGAACTATTATCATGTTTGCAATATCCTTCGAAATTATCAGCTAATGCTATCAATCCATCAACCGTTTTGGGTTACTCTAACCCCAACTATATCTTGATATCCCATCCTTCTCTAAAACTATATCTGTCAGCTCCCATAGGATATAACCGAGATGGGTGTGGCTGATTGTACATACCTCTGTTACTATTGAAAGTAACTCATAAAGCTTATATTTCTCTGCCTGGATTGTAAATACTGATAATCTTCACTAACAGGGTACCTCATACCCTTCTTCACCTTACTTCTTTTACCTGTTGAAATTTATACTCTTACCTTCTGATACTCCCATGGCTTGCTATTCGCAAGGTGTGTTAGATATTCCCATCTTAAGGTCTTAAGAAGGAAATTTTCACATCTGGTAAGCACGATCTGATAGGGCCTCAAACTATGCCACGTCGTCAAGAACTCTCTCTCTGCTAGTGCCCTTACCTGCTGTTGTATTAGCCCCTTGGCTAGCTGTAATATTTCTAATTGCAAGAATCTCTGTATCATTAGCAACGATAAGTCCTGACTCAAACTCTTATGACTCACCCCTATAGCACGATTTGGATTTGAAAGAAGGGTAAAAAAACTCGTAAATGCCTTGTAGCTTCCTATTTATATAATGTAGTGCACAACACATCTATAAACACTAGCGAGGTAAAGCCCATACTGCGCACGAGCCCAATGTTGCAAAATAAAAGAAGAATATTCTAATATTATAATGAATTAATTTGTATTTTGATAGAGTATGTTGCATATATTTTTCTTATTTTTAATCAATATTATGAAGTATCAAGGGAAATTCTGCAAAATATTTAACTGTTTAGGTATGCTTTACCTATATTAGCTAATGAATATTTACTATTTGAAATATTCTTTATGTTGTCTACTTTCTCTATATTGAACACTATATACCAATTGACAATTCAATAATTTTAGCTAAATTTTTTGATAAAGTTATTATATTTGAATTTCGAATATGATATTAAAGACAGTTGTAAATAATAAGCGAGTATAAGATATATTTTTTGATGGAATATCAACAAAAATTTGCACCATTTCTAATTTTTTATTTTAGGATAAGAAAATCATTTACAAGCAGTAGTAATGCAAATAGACATATCACTTGCAACTCAAGAAATAACTAACCTAAAATATTGTATATTGTTGGTCTGCAATGTCGTAGGGATAAACGTTTGAACAATTTACCCTATTGTGCCAAGTTACAGTACAAGATTGTTGTTTAACCCTCTCAAGGTCGATTGTGATGGTCAGAACTCAGAAGCTTAATCTTTACATGATACTACCGCCAAATTAGTTTATTAACTGTTTATATATAATTGCATATAAGACTAATTTGCAATATTAACTAATTGTATTATATTGTCTTATGTATTGATACATTGCATAATTGAATATCAGATAGATTAAAAGATTTACCCTATTCAATTTGTTCAGTTAGATTGATACTATTTGAATAACGTTAATCAACAGAGCTAAGTTGTTGTTAACTTCATTTGGGAAAATCTTAGATGCAGCTGAAATTGTTTTATTGTGCAAGTCCGAGACATGTTTTTGAAGAAAAAGTGGCCCCGCATTGGAAAAAATAAATGTGCAAAAAGGCCGAAGCGGATTCAGAATTTCAATAGGGTGGGTGCACTATTGTGAAGATACGGATTTAGAATTTATATTTGATGAGAACTTTAATATATATCATGTACCCACTACATTTTTGAAATTATAGGTTCAAAATTATATTCTTTTTAGAATTTTAGTGATTTTCACGTATATATCTATACTCCGTGCCAAAAACAAGATCGTTCGGAATGAGATTTGAACCATTAATTTCACTCGTAAATATGCACCCAATAATTATTACACCATAAGAATTTTTGAACATGAATTCACGCACATAAAATTAAGTAATTTTTAAGAAATATAATATTATTATATATGGTCAAGCGAGAGGGATACCTTACAGTTAGATAAGACTCTGCAAAAAGGTTGCAAAATGATGAGAGTTATATGTGCAAAAGTTAAATGGGTCCATGTCTTTTTACCGGTGCATGTCCTGAAGGAATTTCCGTGTAAACAAGTGTTAGTGAGGGTCCCACTTATCTGTTTTTTGTTCAAAGGTACACACAATACTCCACCATGTACAATAAAGTTAAAACACATAAATTAATAAAATTACCAAAGTTCCCTCGGTGATAAGCAGGGATGTCAATGAAGAGCACTCTGCTTCACCTGTTTCTACCGTGCTTCTTATATTATGTATATAAAATATTGTATTTAAAGCTAATAAATTTAACTTTAAAACTCTAAGATCAGTAAGAAGTATCCCAACAAACAAATCAGAGTACCTTTATAGTCTTAAACTTATTGTGTTCAAATATCTCCCTCTTTGGCCTAAGTCCAAATCCCACTGCATTTTAGGCTTTTCTTTTTTCTAGATTCTTTCTTCCCTGTATAAAAAGAAAACGTTCATAAAAAAACTAGGGACACATTTTATTCAACTCAAATAGAGATTACGAGAAATAAAAATATTTATACGTAATGTGAGCCTCATAACTTTAATTAATCTTTTCAGAAGCCAAATTAGCTCATTCATAATCCTAGGATAATTTTATATGGTTTCTCATAGTAATTAACACATATTTTATGGACTACTAAAAATAATATTTTGATAAACATCAAATTTGAAATGAAAAATAATTTTAACTTCTAGCCATTTATTCTAGATAATATAAACATTAATTGATTATTAGTATTTTATTGGATTACCGTATCTCTTATTAGTGAAGAGGGAAAAAAACATGGGAAATATTTTATGGTTTAGTTGGTGATTTCGGGAGTCCTAAATATTAGGACTTCATACCTAATTTAAACAAGAAATAATTTAATAAAGAACATTCTAATTTTTTGTCCTAAATATAAGGAGAATAATTAAATTATAATTTTGTCCGATGTAAAATTTATTTTAAAAGATAAAAAAGGTGAACAATATTTCGCTAAGGGGCGTTGTGCTTTTAATATAACTAGCGTTAGTGTATGTAATGACCCGGCCGGTCGTTTTGAGAATTTGCATCCCGTTCAGCGGATTAAGGTCTCGAGCAGCTTCGTATTATGTGTTATGACTTGCGTGTGTGGTCAAGTTCGATTTTCGGATAATTCGGGATCAATTTGGAAGAAGGATTCCTATTTTAGAAGCTTAAGCGGTAAGAGTTGATTGAAATTTTGACTTTTGTGCAGACGACTCTGAAATGACGTTGTGATGATTCCAATAGCTTTGTATGGTGATTTTGGACTTAGGCGTGCATACAGATTTGGATTTGGAGGTCCGTAGGGTAATTTAAAGCATTTCGGCAAAAAATTAAAAAGTTAAAGTTTTGGAAGGTTGAGAGGTTTGATCGAGAGTTGACTTTGATGATATCGGGCTCGGAATGCGATTTTGAGAGTTGGATTAGCTCTGTTATGTCACTTAGGACTTGCATGCAAAATTTGACGTCATTCCCGGTTGATTTGATATGTTTCGTCACGAGTTTTGAAAGTTGGAAGATTTGAAAATTCATAAGTTTGATTTGTAGTTACGACGTTCTTTGATGTGATTTGAGACCTCGAGTAGGTCCGTGTTATGTTATAGGACTTGTTGGTATATTCGGACGGGGTCCCGATGGGCTCGGGTGAGTTTCGGACATGCTTCATATCAATTGGAGCATTTTTAGGTGAGGCTGGTTTGGGCTGAGTTCTGGTGTGGTCGCACCTGCGGACCACTGGGCACAGGTGCAATGGTCACGGGTGCGAAGATGAAGTCGCAGAAGCGAGAAAGGCTGGGCTTGGCAGTCTTCGCAGATGCGAAAAATGGTGCGCATTTGCGGCTCCGCAGAAGCGAAATATTGGACGCAGAGGCGAGCTGGAGCGCAGAAGCGATTTGGGCATGCGCACTTGCGGTTGCACAGAAGTGGAAGAATGTCCACAGGTGCGAAAGGGCAGCTGGTCAGTGGGCTTCACAGGCGCGGTTCTTTTTTCGCAAAAGTGACGCCGCAGAAGCGGCTAATTATGTCGCAGGTGCGATCAGGCCTAGGCAGACTCTATATTGTTGAGGGTTTTTGAGGATTTATTTATTTTTGGAGTTTTAGACCTCGGCTTTGGGAGATGTTTTGTGGGTTTTTCAAGCAATTCATTGGGGTAAGTGTTCTTTACTCGAATCTTATTATATTTCATGAATCCATTGTTATCTTCATTATTTAATTAGTGAATTAAATTGAAAATTTGGGAAAACTTTGTAGAAATCTTTCAAAATGTAAAATGAGGATTTGAAGGGCGATTCGATATTGAAATTTGATAATTTTGGTATGGTTGGACTCGTATCGGAATGGGTGTTCGGATTTTATGAATTTTATTGGGTTTCAAGGTGCGGGCCTAGGGGTTGACTTTTTAGTTTTTGTTAAAGATTGAAGCTTTATTATCCGGGATTGTTTCCTATGAGTTTTATTTATAATTTCAAGTTATTTTGGCTAGATTTGAGCCCTCCGGAGGTTGTTTCACTCGAGAAGGTCATTTTAGAGTCATGTTATTTCTCTTGTCATCGAATTATACTTTTGTGGAATCATTGTTACACATTATCTCTCCCTTGTTGAGCTATTCTTATTGAGACCATTATTCCCTATTGTGTCTTTTGTTGTGAGCTCGTTCTTCTATTTCTTTGTGTTCTGAAGTTCGTGTGATGATTTACTTGACGTATTCTCGTGTTATTGTTGTGGGTTCTCTGGAAAATTGTGATTTTGGGCACTTGAGGTGGGATTTGTGATACGTTGTGATATTGATACACATGCGGTGGTATAAGGTCTAGGTGTTGAAATGAATGCGATGAGATAAGGTGGGCTTGATACGCGTGGATAGTAGGAAAACTACTAGAAGTCATGCGGTGCGATAAGGTGGGCTAAAACGCACCTTATTGGAAAAAATAATTTTTAAAACAAATGCAAAGGCTCCCGCGGTGATATAAGAAAAGATTGCGATTAATTTTGTGATTTGAGACTACGAGGCGGTACCTCGGTAGTGGCTCTTGTTGACATTTTCCATTCTTTTGTACTTGTCTTTGATTGTTGTTTCCTTAGTATACTATTAATTGTCTTTCTCCGTGTTGTACTATTTGCTTAGTTCCGTGTTGCTAATCTTGTTGTATTATTCGTTGTTTCAATTTCATTGTTGTCTTTATTACACAATACATTTGTGGTGATCGTTTCTTATGTGCCATTCATTGTCTCTACTCTTACTTGTTTACTTGAATTGTCGTAGAAAACTTGCACAAGCATACACTTAAATTAACCACCCATATCGGTCTAAGAAGATGAATCCTGATGTTTTGACCATTTACATGTACTCCCGTGTACTTGCCTTATGTATGAGAGTTATCATGTTAGCACGTGAGTTGTTCCTATTGAGTTGTCACTTGTTTTCTTTGTTTCACCAGATTTGAACTGTGTTCAACTTACTCTACAGTGTTATTACCTATTGTGTCTCGTTGCTAACTGTTGCTTTTAGTCCCTATTACAAACATTGTATTATTATTGTCTGGCTTTATATTGATATTGTTCCCTGTTAGTCTACATTTATACTTGTTCAGGTTGTTTAGTCCAGTGGGTGTCTTGACTGTTCCATTTCACTACTCCACCGAGGTTAGTCTGGATACTTACTTGGTACCGTTGTGGTGAACTCACACTACGGTTCTGCACATTTTTGTGCAGATCCAGGTGCCTCATATATTGTTGATTATTAGCTAGCTAGTCCAGCATTGATGTGGAGACTCAAGGTAAACATGTCGTCGTGTTCGTAGGCCTCGGAGTCATCTTCTAATATTGTACTTATACTACCAGTTTTGGGGTATTGTATTGCACTTAGGATCATTGGTTTTACTATAGAAATTTCAATTCCATGCTTCGTAGTTGTTCTGGTTAAATTCTGTCTTTAATTCAGTAAGTGTTATGCTTGCCTAGTCTTAAAGACTAGGTGCCATCACGATATCCTACGTAGGGAAATTTGGGTCGTGACAAGTTGGTATAAGAGCTCTAGGTTCATAGGTGCTACGAGTCATAAGCGAGTTTTGTTGAGTCTTGCGGATCGGTACGGAGACGTCTCAGCTTATCTTCGAGAGGCTACGGACCTATTAGGACAATTTCACTTCTTTCATTCCTATCATATGAGTTTATTGATCTTGAAGTTTGAGCCCTTTTCATTCTATTCTCTCACAGATGGTGAGTACACGGGCTGCAATTACCGATGATGCTACCCCCAGAGCCGGTGTTGCTAGGGGTCGAGGCAGAGGTAGAGGCCGAAGAGGAGCACGTGCTACAACTAGAGCACCTATCAGAGCAACAGTTGAGGAGCCACCCTAGCTCCTATTAAGGGACAGGTACCGAAGGCGCCTGTTTTTACCCCAGGATTTCAGGAGACTTTAGCCAAGTTCCTGGGCATGTTTGGTACATTGGCTCAGGCGGGGTTGATTTTGGTTGCACCAGCTACTACATAGATCAGGGGAGGAGCTCAGACTCCCGCCGCCCATACTCAGAAGCAGCAAGTCCACGTTGGTTAGGTTCCAGGTGTCATGCTGACATAGCCTATTATCCCAGTTCAGCCTGTGGTTAGGGCAACAACATCTGAGGAAGAACAACTTCGACTTGCGAGGTTCAAGAAGTATTACCCTCCTACTTTCAGTGGTTTGGCTTCAGAGGATGTGCATGGGTTCCTAAGGGAGTGCTATCGTATTCTCCACACTATGGGTATTGTGGAGATGAGTAGGGTTGCTTTTACTACGTTCCAGCTTAAGGGAGAGGCATATCAGTAGTGGCGAGCGTATGAGTTGGGTAGTCCGGCCGATGCAGATTAACTTTTATGGACTCAGTTTTCAGAGGTGTTCTTGAGAGAGTTTGTTCCCCAGACCCTTCGGGAAGCGTGGCGTGCGGAGTTTGAGCAGCTGTGCCAGGGCACTATGTCGATGTTAGAGTATGCCGTTAGATTCACTGATTTGTCCAGACATGCACCTACTTTGGTTTCTATAGTCAGAGAGCGAGTCCGCAGGTTCATTGAGGGCCTCAGTCATGACATCCGGTTCAGCATGACTCAGGATTTGGAGTCGGATGTTCCATTTCAGAAGGTAGTAGAGATCGCTCGCCGATTAGAGGGCATGTGGGGCATAGGAGAGAGAGGGCATATGGGGCCTAGGAGAGAGAGGGCATGCAGGGTCAGGAGAGAGAGGGCATGCAGGGTCAGGAGAGAGAGGGCAGAGAGGATTAGAGGCCTCGTAGATCGGGAGGATCTACGGTCCCTATTTTGGAGGCAAGGTACGACATGGTAGAGGTTTTGCGAGTCATCCAGTTCAGTTTGCACTTCAGGCTTCGCACGATATTTCAGTTACCCATGGGTCTTAGGTTACCCGTATCGGACAGCTTCCACAGCCACGCCAGTGGAGAGGTTGCTTTGAGTGTAGAGATACCAGCCACATGGTAAGAGATTGTCTCAGACTCTAGACAGATGTGTCACAACATGTTATTCAGACTATGAGTTCTGCTCCAGTTGCTGATATTCCTGCACCACCAGCTTGGGGTACAAGTCAGGTGAGTAGAGGGCATCCAAGAGGGGGAGGCCTGGCCTGTTGATATGCCTTCTGCGGTAGGGCTGAGGCCGTTACACCAGATGATGTTGTACAGGTATGGTTTCGATTTGCTACAGAGGAGCATCATTCATATTTTGTTTTGGTTCTTCTTATCGGGGTGGGTCCTCCTATTTTACTTAACACATGGGTAAGTTTTGTGATTTTGTACTCCGCTTATGTGTTTACCCCTGTTGGGAGATTCTATAATGGTAGCCGTGTCTATTATTTTATTTTTATTCATTATTGAGAGCTATGAGACTAGGAGTGGCTTTCTATTACTCATTTTGGTAGTTTTGATGTGATTTCTGGATGGTTGGTTACGATTCGTGATTTAGATGCTCTACCGGTATGGGAGTTCAGTATGTGTTGTGACTTTGTTAGCGGAAATTGAATTAGTGGAAGGTTTCGATTGGTATGATATGTATACTACTTGTGATTCAGAGCTGAGGATGGGATCCTCGCATTTTCATATGGTTTGATATGTTGAACTGGGTTGCGTGCCACGGTGGAAGTTAAATCAGGATGAGATCTATATGATTAATTCATGTGTTTTGATTCTCCCTTGTGAAATGGATTCGTAGTATGGTCTTGATAAGGAGTTGTGCCTGTCGGGATTGTTTGATAGTTCTCTTATATGTTTCTCTTTGCACATTAAGTCATATTCGCATTGTGCTTATTGGATTTTAGCTCACGTGGTGTGTGCCCACGTGGCGATAGATTAGAATTGTTGATTTGAGTGAATAGTCATGGCATCTTCGTGTTCCTTGCCTCGTTTTTGGTGTTGTGGAGGTTTGGAATGGGGTTCTAGATGATATGAGGTTAATTGTCGGTGTTGGGTTTAATTATGGACAACTATCGTTATCAGAGATGTGGTTATGGGCATATGTGTGATGTGTTACATCGTGTGGTTGTACTTGGTAGGTGTAGGCATGAGTTATTGCAGCTGGTTGAGGCTGATATCGTGTGTTTATGTGCGAATCGGGTTTTTTGGAAATGATTGGATGGTGAGAAATTTGGTTCTAAGGTTATTAGTGTGGGTGGAAAGAATAATTTTCAGTTGGGATGGTGTCGTCGGGCCTATGTGGATTGGGGTGAAGTGGGATTACCCGCGGGTGTATGTATGGTAGTTCACTCAGTGATTTGATGACTTCGGAATGCTTCTTGACATGTTCGAGGACAAACGTTTGTTTAAGAGGGGGAAGATGTAACGACCGGGCTGGTCGTTTTGAGAATTTGTGTCCTGTTTGGTGGCCTAAGGTCTCGGCAGCTTCGTATTATGTGTTATGACTTGCGTGTGTGGTCAAGTTTGGTTTTCGGATGGTTCGGGATCAATTTGGAAGAAGGATTCCTGTTTTAGAAGCTTAAGCGGTAAGAGATGACCGGAGTTTTAACTTTTCTGTAGACGACTCTGAAATGACGTTTTGGTGATTCTAATAGCTTCATATGGTGATTTGGACTTAGGCGTGCGTCCGGATTTGGATTTGGAGGTCCGTAGGGTAATTTGAAGCATTTCGGCAAAAATTGGAAAGTTGAAGTTGTGAAGGTTGAGAGGTTTGACCGGGAGTTAACTTTGGTGATATCGGGCTCGGATTGCGATTCCGAGAGTTGTATTAGCTCCATTATGTCATTTGGGACTTGCATGCAAAATTTGACGTCATTCCGGGTTGATTTGATATATTTCGGCACGAGTTTTGGAAGTTGGAAGATTTGGAAATTCATAAGTTTGATTCATGGTGCGATTAGTAGTTTCGACGTTATTTGATATGATTTGAGGCCTCGAGTAGGTCTGTGTTATGTTATAGGACTTGTTGGTATATTCGGACGGGGTCCCCAGGGACTAGGGTGAGTTTCAGACGTGCTTCGGATCAATTGGAGCATTTTTGGGTGAGATTGGTTTGGGCCGAGTTCTGGTGTGGTCGCACGTGCGATCAGGCTTGGGCAGACTCTATATTGTCAAGGGTTTTTGAGGATTTATTCATTTTTGGAGTTGTAGACCTTGGCTTTCGGAGATATTTTGTCGGTGTTTCAAGCAATTCATTGGGGTAAGTGTTTTTTTACCCGAATCTTATTATATTTCATGAATCCATTGTTATCTTCATCATTTAATTAGTGAATTAAGTTGGAAATTTGGGAAAAATTTGTAGAAATCTTTCAAAATATAAAATGAGGATTTGAAGGGCGATTCGATATCAGAATTTGATAATTTTGGTATGGTTGGACTCGTATCGGAATGGGTGTTCGGGTTTTGTGAATTTTATCGGATTCGAGGTGCGGGTCCAAGGGTTGACTGTTTAGTTTTTGTTAAAGATTGAAGCTTTGTTATCCGGGATTGTTTCCTATGAGTTTTATTTATGATTTGAAGTTATTTTGTCTAGATTTGAGCCGTCCGGAGGTTGTTTCACTCGAGAAGGTCATTTTAGAGACACAGTCTAGCTTCTTTGAGGTAAGTATCTTGCCTAACTTTGTCTGGGGAACTACCCCTTAGGATTTGAGTCATTTGTGCTAATTATGTCATGTGAAGGCCGTGTACGCAAGGTGACGAGTACGTGCTCGGGTTTATTTGTGGAAATGTGACCATTTAGGAATCTTAGGTTCTTATGTTCATTAGATATGAAGTTGTTTTGTCATGTTAAATACCACATTCACTAAATTCACTCTTACGTGTCTTATTTGGAATTAATTGCTTCATGTTCTACCTTTATTGCCGGTTAAACTCATATGTGCCTTAACTGAAGTTGTTGCCTCTTTTATTGTCATGTTATCCTTTCCGTAATTACTTAACCTTAACTGAAATTATTATTATCTCTTCCGTAATTTGCTTAAACTTAATTGAAATTACTATTATCACTTCTGTAACTGCTTAGCCTTAATTGAAGTTGTTGTCCCTTTCATTGTTGATGTATTCTTATTTGGGGTCATTGATTCATGCTATCTCTCTTGTCGCTGAATTGTACTTGTGTGGAATCATTGTTACACATTATCTATCCCTTGTTATGATATTCTAGTTGAGACCATTATTCCATGTTGTGTCTTTCTTTGTGAGCTCGTTCTTCCGTTTCTTTGTGTTTTGAAGTTCTTGTGATGATTTACTTGCCTTATTCTCTTATTATTGTTATTGTTGTACGTTGTGGTTGAGTCGTAGGCTCCTTATTGTGAAATTCTATTATTTTTTGGATTCTCTGGCAAATTGTGATTTTGAGCACTTGAGGTGCGATTTGTGATATGTTGTGATATCGATACACATGCGGTGGTATAAGGTTTGGGTGTTGAAACACAGGCGGTGAAATAAGGAAAGATTGTGTTTCATTTGTGGGCTTGATACGCGTGGCTAGTAAGGGAAATACTAGAAGTCATTTGGTGTGATAAGGTGGGCTAAAATGCGGGATGATTTCGAGAAAAATAATTTTCAAAACTAAATGTAAAGGCTCCTGCAGTGATATAAGGAAAGATTGCATTTTATTTTGTGATTTGAGACTACGTGGCGGTACCTCGGTAGTGGCTCTTGTTGACATTTCCCCATTCTTTTGTACTTGTCCTTGATTGTTGTTTCCTTAGTATACTATTAATTGTCTTTCTTAGTGTTGCACTATTTGCTTAGTTTTGTGTAGCTAATCTTGTAGTACTTTTCGTTGTTTCAATTTCATTGATGTCTTAATTACACTGTACATTTTATGGTGATCGTTTCTTATGTGCCATTCATTGTCTCTACTCTTACTTGTTGACTTGAATTGTGGTAGAACACATGCACAATCATACACATAAATAAACCACCCATATCGGTCTTAGAGGATGAATCCTGATGGTTTGACCATTTACATGTACTCCCATGTACTTGCCTTATGTATGAGAGTTATCCTGTTGGCACGTGACTTGTCTGTGCAGTCATGAGTCATTATTACTGTTGGCACATGAGTGGTCCGTGCGGATATTAGATATTGTCACTCCCTTGGCACGTGAGTCGCATGTGCTGTTATGAATTGTAATGTGGGCACAAGATGCGAAGTAATTAGGGTTCACGAATTGGGGCCAGTGATTTGTGATTTTGAGGTTTGGTACCTCGTGGAAATTCTTGGATAAACCTGGTGTGAAAGCGGTTGTTCCTATTGAGTTGTCACTTGTTTTCCTTTATTTGGTTTCACCGGATTTGAACTGTGTTCAGCTTACTCTACAATGTTATTACCTGTTGTGTCTCGTTGCTAACTGTTGCTTTTAGTCCCTATTACAAATATTGTATTATTATTGTCATCATACCTAGCTTTATATTGATATTGTTCCCTGCTAGTTCTACATTTAGACTTGTTCAGGTTGTTTAGTCTTGTGGGTGTCTTGATTGTTCCTTGTCACTACTCCACCGATGTTAGTCTTGACACTTACTGGGTACCGCTGTGGTATACTCATACTACGCTTCTGCACATTTTTGTGCAGATCCAGGTGCCTCGGATATTTTTGATTATTAACTAGCTGGTCAAGCATTGCTGTGACTCAAGGTAAACATGTCGTCGCGTTCGCAGGCCTCAGAGTCACCTTCTGATATTGTACTTGTACTACCGGTTTTGGGTATTGTACTGCACTTAGGATCATTGGTTTTACTAAAGAACTTTCAGTTCCATGCTTCGTAGTTGTTCTGGTTAAATTCTGTCTTTAATTCAGTAATGTTAGGCTTACATACTCTTAGAGACTAGGTGTCGTCACGACATCCTACTGAGAGAAATTTGGGTCGTGACAGTGTACGTGTGCATAGCGTCAATGACTATTAAGAAGAAAACATTGTTCAAAAATAGCAATATGAAGTTAAAATAAATGCAATATATGTTAAAATAATAAAAATTAATTTATATTGACACAATTGTTAATTTCAATATCTTTTGAACATGCATAGATGATGAATTTAGTTGGACTAGTCAAATAGTATGTATAATTATAAATAATTTATTATATCAAAAACAAATATGTATGTTTTTAAATGCTACATTTATAATGTTATTACATAAGAAAATGTTGAATTTTTTATTAATTAAAATGTCAAGTAATGAATATAAGGAAATAATGAAGATTTTAATATTAATTATAAATTTTGGGCAATCGATCTTTTTAACAGAACTAAGAGTTATCTCTTCGGTTGATATAAATGGAGTATAAAAACTTTATGCTAATTAAATCGTGTAAAGAATAAATTAGTATTACACTTTTCTGAAAAATAAAGAAAATAATATTTAATTTTAATTTATCAATATTTTATAATAGATATTTTATGTAGAAAATTAAGTTAAGCTACTTTTATAACAAAAGAGATGGCCTTTGAATTTATTCACAGAACAGTTGCATAGATGGCAAAGACAGTATTAAAGTATTCAAAAACGCTATAGGTTATGAGACTGATAGGTGCATCAGTCAACATTCGAAGACGAATGTTCCGAAGAGGGAATGATATTACACCCGATATTTTCGTACGTAAAAGTGCATCGTAAGTCAATTGATGTAAGCTTAGAAATTAGATTATATTTGAAAATACATAAAGTAAGTTAATCATGTTACCTTGGAGGTTACAAATATTTAAGATCAAAAATTTCAAGTACCAAGAGGGTTGGAAGGTTTAGAAGCTAAACGAATCGAAGAAAATAAGTTTCGTCGAAAGTCGGCAAGTTGGGAATGTTATAACATGTACTTTTGGGGTGAGACTAGGGTGCTTAACATAATAAGGAGGTTATGTTATGAGTTATTTTAATCGTATGATACTCGTGTGTTACATTTTGAAGTCAAGCGAGTTGTGGAAAAAAAGTTGGCAAAGGTCATCACAAGTTACATTCATAAGTGTGCTGAAAATTAGGTCAAATGTAGATGAGCTTTTCTCCCAATATACTTGGAATTACATGATCAAACAAGACTCCACTAGACACGGCTTGTAAACTTCCTAGGACATACCTACTTTGATACCAAGTTTGTCACGCTCTAAACCTAGGGAGGCGAGACCGACACCCGGTGCCTCACTTGACCAAGCGTACCAACCTGAGACGAGGGGCTCTAAACATACAATGTGGTACTTTGGCCAACAAGGCCACAACGCATGAAAATTTCTAGAACAAAATATAAAACTCAGCGGAGATTAGCTCCAACTGAACATTTGTATAAACCTGGGCCGGCAAGGCCGTCATAACTACTACAGCTAACATACTACATTAACTGACAAGATATGTCTACAAGCCTCTACTGATGGTTATACTATGGTCGGAACAGGGCCCCGACCTACCCATATAATATGTATATATAGATATACAATATGTACTCAAACCTCTGTACCCGGCAACTCAGAATGACATGGAGCTTATTGATCAAGCTAAACTCAGATAGCGCCTACTAATGAGGTCTACCAGTCTGTCTATCTGAACCTGCAGGCATAAAATACAGCATTCCCATGCAAAAGGGATGTCAGTACGAATAAAGTACTGAGTATGTAAGGCAATAGAATAACTGAAAGCTGAAACTGAACTGATTATAGCTTGGTGGTTGTGAAAATACTGTAATATATATATATATATAGAGAGAGAGAGAGAGATTGTCTTCTCTCTTGACTAAAAGAATACTATTAACTCAATATAAAGTCCCGATAAGGGGAAATACTGTAACTTATTAGACTAGGATAATGTACATAAATTCAGGAATATGAACTTTTCTTTATATTTCATTATCACACGCGTTTAGTTACGAGATCATACAAAAATGAAGGAAAGTTTTAGCCTTAACACATCTTTGCAGTCTTCTCTTCAACCAAGCTTAATATGATCTTCTTACGTCTACAATGAGTAAAACGACTTCGTCGTCATCATAAAAGCGTTGTAACTATCATATTTTGACAACAATATTCTACAAAAAATGGACAATACCTCCCCTATTTATACTACATCCCATAAGTTACTAAAAATTACCAAACAACTCAAATAGCAACAATACAATTCACAATAAGCTTTCCGATTACTTCAACAACTATTTTGAGCGGCAAGCTCGATTTACGATTAACAAAATATAATTTGAATCCAATTCCTTTTTCATGAATCTGCCTAAAATATCTATAACATCATACTTCTGCTTACCAAATCATTTTCAGCCCAAAACATCGTAAGAATAATCTTCAAAAATAGTCCACACGCCTAGCACCTTAACCTTTATCGTCAATCTCTTATTTTTCATGTTTTCTACTTCAATCAACTTAATTCACACTTAGATAATCTTAATAACAGTAGACATAACATAATAAAATTATTTCTCACAATTTCCAGCCACAACAAACCATGTACACAACTTCAAAACAGTCGAACAAAAAGACAACAACACCTCATGCTATTTCAAGCACTAGCTTGTAGTTTTTCATTCAAACAACTCAATCAACACTTGTATAAACTTAAGCCCAAGAAAGGAGATAATATTCTTACCTTATAAAGCAACTACAACTCGAAATCCAAGTTCATCTTGGCTCACAACAATCCTTAATATCACCACCGCACTAAGTAGGTCCCATTGGGGCTGCCTACGCAATTTTACAAAAATACGAATATCTCTCTACTCCGATGTTGTATTGATGAACGGTCTAATGCGTTAAAAACTAGACTCGTAGATCATCCATTTGGTTGGTGTATTACACCATAACTCTAAGTATATTGATAGAAACAATCAGTGAAATTAGACACAAATTTCAGTAAAATTATGAACTTATCTTACGACACCTTTTGTCAATTTTTTTTTACAACTTGTTTGACTTCAAAAATTAACATACGAATATTATATAATTCAATTACCTTAAAATACGACCTGCTTAGAATATTAAGAACTCCTAGTTTACCCCGAAAGTACGAGTTATATCATCTTTGATTCATTTAATCTCCAACCCTCACAATACTTCTGTAACACCTATGTTAACTCATCATTATCTTTTAAAGGTCCTTAAACTCTCCGAATTATAGTGATTCACGTAAGATGCATTCCAACATAAAAGTACGGGGTGTAAAAATTGGTGAGTCCCTCAATAAATCTACAGACTCTCTCTCTCTCAGTAAAAACCAAAGGAGATGCATAGCGTGATAACTTTGTAAATCTCATAGCATATTGGGTCACCGTCATACCCTCCTGGCATAAATTGTAAGTCCCCATAAAATTTTGCCCAGAATTTGAGATTTCATGGTGCCGAGATAGCTAATGTGTTTGGAAGGTTGTAGATAATATTCGCGGCGAGCTACGTTTTGGGTTGTGCAATGCATTGTTGGGTTGGGGAAAATATTTGTAGATTATGGAGTTTCTGCGGTCCATTATACCACCGCAGAACTATTCTACTGGCCGCAGAACCATCGCGGATTAAACCAGAAAAAGCTCAATTTTGAAGAATATTTCGCAGTCTAATATGCGGTCCACATAACCATTTCACGGGCCGCACTTTCATCGTAAACCAGCATGAGGATTTTCTTGAGGGAGGCTCCGCGGTCCATTTCGTGGCAGAAGAAGTGATCTGTGGACTACAGATCTGCCACAGACTTGGCTAGGCCAGCCTAGTTTTAGAGGACTATTTTGCGGATCGCATACCTGTTCTGCGGTGCATTCTGCGATCGCAGATTGGGTTCGGAGGGTCCATTTTGTGTATTTTATAACATGAACCTATTTTGATTAAAAGCCATTAGGGGTCGTTCTAAAGGCAAAAATTGGGCATTTTAAAGAGAGGTGAGAGCTAGCTAGAGAGAGAAGGTGAAGCTCAATCACTTAAACACTTCACTCATTGATCAAGCTTTGGAAATTCAAGGGGAAAACTCATGAATCATCTACTAAAGAGGTAAGTCTTTGTTCCAAGCTCTCATGTAATGTCCTATCATGTATTTATGGATAGGATTTCACTATTTTGAGGCTTATGGGAGGGTGATCGAAATCCCAAGCCCTCTATACCAAAATTTGAGGTGTATGAGAAGGATATAAGGTGTCGTTCTTGATTTGGGGTGTGTCATTGGGCATGCATGTATCGATAGAGGTGTCATGGAGGTATTTGAATTATCCGGGATGAATTGTTTGTTGGTATTGGTTTTGGGGTGAAGGAATTCTATGAGAGAACCTTGTAGTCAAATTTGCACATCTAGTGTTTGATGAAATACCTAAATGAGCTGAACTTATGAGCACCCTCTTATTATGGTTCAATTTTGTTATGTCTCTATAGATTGAAATCGCTAGGAGTTTTGGAACGTTGTACTAATCCTAAGGAAAGGTTACTCAAGGTATGTTGGCTAAACTCTTTCCGTAGAATCTAATTCCATGAAATTCTCGTAAACTTCGATTATGGTTTGATCAAGTTCCTATTTCCATCATTACACTCTGCTTCTATGGTTAGCTTGTCCAAAGGCTTATGATTTGATTCATGTTCCAATTGTATAATGTTGTGCTCCTCTTTTATGCTTATTCCCAATGTGTTTTGAATTCTTACATGCGTATGAGTTGAAGATATGATTTTTCTCAATGTTTCAAACATCCTTAAATGTTTTAAGATGATCCTTGAAAGGTAATGAAAGAATGAAAGTATGAATCATGAAATGCAGCCATAGTGTCAAGAATGATGATTTACATTTGTGGCTAAGAGTTCCAATGAAATGGAAGGAAGTATGAAAGGCTATGAATCGAATATGATTCTCTTATATGATAAATGTTTTTGGGAGTATCGTTAGGTCATCGAGGAAGGCTGGGTTATAAATGCCCAAGCCTGAAACTACACGTGCCAGTGTAGGGATTGATTGAGGGACAAATTCTTGTTATATTATATTAATATTATTCTCCTTGATTGTGATGAGTTGATAGATAAAAAGGACCATGTCAACCCATACGGCATTGTGGTAAGACAGCTTAGCCAATCTGGCAGAGATCGGACGCTATGCCATGCACATGGTGGTGTTATGTTTCTATATAAACCCTCATACTTTGCGGTGATATGGCTTAGCTGGTCGGGCAGTGATCGGACTCCATGCCATGGGCATGGTAGTGTGTCGGTACTAAGGATCTCCCAACCAGGCGGCATTGATCCTTGATAGCAGGATACCCTCCACTTAACGGATCTTGGTGAGCCCTATTCTATACCGTGGCCTATAGGTTGTATAGTCTTTATGTACATTTCTTTTGAGGTATTGACGGGGTCTTGTCATTGGCACTTCCATATTGTACTCATACTCCCTTGGAGGCTCCGTAGACATGTTGTGGATTGTATTTTGATTTGGGCAAAACAAACTAGAAGTGGTGTAGCTGTCAAACATATTTCCACTTTTAAATTACGAACATGTAATATTTTGGGAATCGTAAATGAAGCTTCTATATGTAATGCAATTGGTGTTGTACATGTTATTCTCTCGCTTGTCTAACTCTTGGTATTCATACTCACATTAATCATGGGTAAGGTTGGGTAGAAGGCATCAAGTAGGCTTGCTTGACTGGGACATCTCGGTTGAGCGCCGGTCACGCTCCTCCAGGTTGGGGCGTGACACAAATGCTCAAACTCACTATGCAACTTGTCCCTACGGGTTTATGGGATAAACTCCCCTGAGAAAAGATCTAAGAATATGGACAATGTAAGTGGTGTTGCGCCAACTAGCCTACTCGCCTCATAAGTCTACCACAATTTTTATGTTGGCCCTGTCAACTATAAGGTAGTAAAGTCAACCCCATTCAACTCTACCAAATCCAAATTAAGCAGAATACGATGACACTGATCCAAGAAACCTTATGCATCCTCAGTAGCCCCTCCACTTAAATGGGAGGTCGAAGTCTCTGAAACCTTTCCATCCTCTTTTGCTCATCAGCAGACACGACTAGACCTATATCGGGCTGAACTGCAACTACTGGTTGCATTGGTAGAACACTCAGTGTCTGATAAACATGAGCCAGCTACTCTGGTGTACGTGCAGTGGGAGTCTAGGCTCCTGCCCCTGTCTGTGAAGTAGTTGGTGCAACCAGAATCAACCTTGCCTAAACTAAGCTCTCGAACATACTCATAAAGTGAGCCAAAGTCTCCTTAAGTCCATGTGTAACAATAGGCCTCTCAAATGCCCGAGCAAGTCCCACCTGCTCAACATGATCGGTCTCCTGCTCCTCAATTGGAGCTACTAGTGGCTCCACAACTGCTGCTCTAGCAGTGGCTCTAGCAGCGACGCGTGCCCCACCTCGACCCCGGCCTCTCATGGCTCTAACAGGGGGCACTGGTGCCTGCTCCGCTGAACCCGCAGAATATGTCCTCACCATCTATGAGACAATAGAAGAGTAAAGGTTCAAACTTTGTGATAAACAAATCCACACAATAAAGAATGAAAGAAAGTGAAGTTTTCTTAACTGCCGAGTAGCCTCTCGAAGATAAATACAAAGGTCTCGGTACCGATCTGCAAGACTCTATTAAACTTGCACATGACTCATAAATCATATGAACCTAGGACTCTGATACCAACTTGTCTTGACCCAAAATCCATCCAAAGGTCGTGATTGCACCAAAACCTCCGAGACTAGGTAAGCTAATCACACTAATAACATTCAATCATCAAAGTATGATATAATAAGCCTCAATTATCATAAATAGCAGAAATAGTAACCAGCATAATCCAAAATGGCGATACACAATACCAACTCCCAAGACCAGGTAGTATAGAGTCATGAGCTCTAAACTGAATACATAACAAATCTCAAGAGTACAATACTATCTGAAAGTAATACAACAGTATGAAATAGGGGAAGGGGACTCCAAGGTCTGCGAAGTTCATGCATCACTACCTTAAATCCTCTCGAAAAGTAATGTCCTCACTCACGAAGTCCACTACCTCTAACACCCGGATCTGCACAAAAATATACAGAATTTTGTAGTATGAGTACGGGACAACATTACTCAGTAAGTATCAAGACTAACCTTTGTGAAGTAGTCACGAGGTTCACATCATGTGACACGCATTAATCATAGAAACTGTGCAATATATAAAATAACTGGCAACAAAAATATAACAAGATGTAGTACCATCACCTCAACAAAATAAGAGTTATCAGCTCATCATAGGTGAATCAGATTTTGACAAAAGAATTATCAATAAATAACATAGACATAGAGTAACATGTTAAAAGAAACGTGAAATCATGTAAAATGCATGACGAAGCACAAAGAATTCTCTTGAAACATCAAGAATGCCACCCTTATACTCTATTAATCATCAAACAATAATGCCACCCTTATACTCCACTCGTCATCAAACAAGAATGCCACCCTTATACTCAATCAAAATCAATCACATCAATCACCGTATCACAATCTGCGTGTACGCTACCAAGAGAGAAACATGAGATGGAGAACCTAGGAGGATGAATCCATATCCACACATTGAACGGAAAAAACCTCGTGCCATAACAATAATAATATCATCATAATCGCATGACAAGGACCTCGTGCCACAACATCAACAATATTATCATAATTATACGGCAACAACCTTGTGCCACAACATCATCACATTAACAATATCCGCGCAGAAGAGACCTTGTGCCGGCGCCCAATAAATCCACTCAACATGTCCATATGTGCCATAATCATAGCAAATTCAAGATAATAATTTATCATCAAGAGACATATTTTTAAAATTAATCAATATAGTTCCAAGGACATGAAAAGAATAAAGTGCGGATGAGTGCTCAAGATATAGATCAAGGCATGAATAGGATCTATCCTATCCGATGACACATCCATAGTAAATATTGCACTGAGTAAGGAAATCCAATCCAGTGTAGATTGTATATTCGCATTAGGCCTACCAATAAGCCCCAAGCCGATTCAAACCATTCCTAACTAAGTAGATAGCCTCCCAAAAGTCCACAATGGCCATATCCATGACACATACAATCAGTTGTTTAACCTTTAATACACTTTCATGGTCCGCAACTAAAGGGATAGTCTGCCTCTAAGAAAATCCGATCTCTCAACCTCAAGAATACAAGAATCTACATACCTGATCTCTAACTCCCCCACTTAGTTGAAAGCCACATCATGCATACACAATCACATAATGGGGAATACTTCCATAAATCTTCCACACCGAGTAGCAAAACCTAAACATCAACGGTTATCAACCACGCAATTTTTGTAGTACTAGTCAAGCATCTGCAAATTAATATGAAATGTGTCTTCTACAACACACACCCTTCCCAATTGATACAATATAAGTGCTAGCATCCTCTTAAATATATGAAACCTCTCATGCTGCCTTAAACTCATGACTATCCTTTTGAAAATGAACCACAATCTTGTCCATGCTCGTAGAAGACATCAATGTCAAGTCGTGGTCAAACCATCGTAAATTCTTTGAAACCCATTTGCACATAACCAAGCCATTAGAACTGAATCCCTCTAAATCAGCCAAGTCTTGCAGACCGCCAAACCCAAAATTCCAACCGCAAAAGTGCATTTAATGCTTTATAATACCAAGGGAACCGATCATTTCTTTTACTATGCTGATCTAAGTCATTGTTATACTGATCCCACTCCTTCATATTACTCATAACCTAACTCCAAGGCAACACTTCTCTTCCATAGTACACTATTTCCCTCAACCAAAACTCATTCCAAGTGATTTCATCATGAATCTACGTTGCCCTAAGATCCATAAGTCACTTCATTTTCTCTCATGCACCCAAGAGTACCTCAAACCGAAATATCTACTCTGAAGAGTCCTTCTATGAATCTGAAGTTGTTTCCTTCATCTCTCAAACACTGCATCACAAAACCAATAGTGATATAGAAATTCCAAGTCTCTTTCACAATCCAACGCAAATCTCAAATCCTTAGCCACACACAAATCGGAAAATCTTTAGGTACCACATCTTGAATCTTGAACCCACTAGAACCTTTCTTGATGGTCATCCACTCTATCGAAGACCCTAATGCATAGCCAAACATACTGAATGACTAGTGGTCCATTAGCAATTGAATACTCCAAAGAGACGCAAACTCGTCTTTAAGCAACCGAGTAAATCCTTTCCCATTTCACACTATTATAGTTGATCTCTTGTTGTTGGATATGGTGGATTTTGAGGTTATTCTTGGATGGGTTGGTTATCCCCGTATCATTCTATCTCTGATTATCATGCCAAGAGTGTGACGTTAGTTATGCTTAGGTTGCCTAGATTAGAGCAGAGAGGACACTAGATTAGAGTAGAGAGAATCCTTAGCTATTCCACGAGTAGGGTGATTTTATTTATGAAGGCTCAACGCATGGTTGAGAAGGGGTGTTTGGTGTATTTGTCTTACATTTGATATTCTAGTGCGGAGTTTCCTTCTATGGATTCAGTACCTGCTGTGAGAACGTTTCTAGGGGCATTTCCTATAGATTTACTAGTCATGCCACCTAATTTGGATATTAACTTTTTTATTGACCTGGTTCAGGGCACTTATCCTATTTCTATCCCACCATAACGTATGGCTCCAGTTGAGTTGAAGGAATTGAAGAGTAGTTGTAGGATTTGCTTGATAAGAGATTCATTAGATCAAGTGTTTCTCTTTAAGGTGCACTGATGTTATTTTTGAAGAAGAAAGATAGTTCTATAAGGATGTGCATTGATTATCGGCGCAGTTAAACAAGTATCCATTGCCTTGTATTGATGATTTGTTTTATCAGCTTCAGGGTGCCAAGGTGTTATCCAAGATTGATTTGAGATCTGGCTATCATCAGGTAAGATTTGGGTTTTGGATGTCCCTAAGACAGCTTTTAGGACTCATTATGGTAATAATGAGTTCTTGGTGATGTCATTTGAGTTGACTAATTCCCCAACAACTTTTATGGATTTTCAAGCCTTATTTGGATTCCTTTGTGATTGTTTTCATTGATGATATTTTAGTTTACTCTCGTAGTAGAGAGAAGCATGAGCAGCACCTGAGAGTAGTACTTCAAACATTTAAGGATTGCTAGCTTTATGCCAAGTTTTCAAAGTGTGTGTTCTAGTTAGACTCAATTGCATTCTTTGATCATGTTGTGTCTAGTGATGGTATCAAGGTAGATCATAAGAAGATTGAGGTAGTTCAGAATTGGCCTAGACCTACATCAGCTACAGAGATTCGGGGTTTCTTGGGTTTGGCAGGCTACTATCATCGCTTTGTTGAGGGATTTTCATCTAGTGCAGCTCCATTGACCAAGTTGACTCAGAAAGGTGTTACTTTTAGATGGTCTGATGAGTGTGACAAGAGCTGTGAGAAGCTCAAGACTGCTTTGACAACAGCTCCAGTATTGGTATTGCCCATAGGTTTAGGGCCTTATACTGTGTATTATGATGCTTCGTGCATTGGACTTGATGCATTTTTTATGCAGGATGATAGGGTAATTGCGGACGCATCTCGATAGTAGAAGAGTCATGAGAAGAACTATCATGTTCATGATTTGGAGTTGGCAGCTATTTTCCATGCACTCAAGATTTGGAGGCACTACTTATACGGCATGTCATGTGAGGTCTACACTGAACATCGGAGTCTCCAGCACTTGTTCAAGCCAAAGGATTTATATTTGAGCTAGTGGATGTGGTTGGAGTTGTTGAAAGACAGTGATATCACTATTTTGTATTATCCGAGTAAGGATAATGTGATAGCTGATGCCTTGAGGAGAAAGGCGGAGAGTATGGGTAGTTTGGCATTTATTGCAGCTGAGGAGAGGCAATTGGTTATGGATGTTCATGCTTTAGCTAAAATAGAGATTGGATATTTCTAAGCCGAGAAGAGTTCATGATTGTATTGTGGAGTAATCATCCTTGTTGGAGAACGTTAAAGCTCGCCAGTATGATGATCCTTGCCTGATGGTGTTGAAGGACATGGTGCGGAGAGGTGGTGCAAAGAAGTGTATGATTAAAGATAATGGTGTTATGCAGCTTCATGGTCGGATCTGTGTTCCGAATATTGATGGTTTGAGGGAGTTGATTCTCTAAAAGGCTCATAGTTTGCGGTATTTCATTCATCCAGGTATCATAAAGATGTATCATGACTTGAAGAAGCATTATTGGTGGCGAAAGATGAAGAAGGACATTGTTGGGCATGTTTCACGGTGTTTGAATTGCCAGCACGTGAAGTATGAACATCAAAAACCAGGTGGTATGACTCAGAGGTTGGTCATACTGGAGTGGAAGTGGGAGTGCATTACTATGGACTTTGTGGTAGGATTGCCACAGATTTTGAAGAAGGATGATGCTATTTGGGTCATTGTGGATAGGTTGATCAAGCTCGTGCATTTCATTCCGGTGATGGCTTCTTACGTATTAGAGAGATTGCATCATATCTACATTAGAGATATTGTTCGCTTGCACGATGTGCCCATTTCTATCATTTCTGACCGTGGAACTCAGCTTATATTGCACTTTTGGAGATCTGTTTAGCGAGAGTTGGGCATGCAAGTGGAGCTCAGCACTGCATTTCACCCAAAAATGGATATCCAGTCCGAGCGGACTCTTCAAATCCTTGAGGATATGTTGAGGGCCCGTGTTAATGATTTTGGAGGCCATTGGGACCAGTTTCTACCATTGGTGAAGTTTGCCTAAAATAACAACTACTAGTCTAGCATTCAAATGGCATCGTATGAGAATTTATATGGTAGGCGGTGTTGTTCTCCTATAGGTTGGTTTGAGCCTGGTGACGCTAGAATTTTGGGTACGGATTTGGTTCATGATGCCTTAGATAAGGTGAAGTTAATTCAGGACCATCTTCCAACGTGCAGAGCAGTCAGAAGCGTTATACGGACGAGAAGTTCTGTGATGTGTCTTTTATGGAGGGCGAGATGGTACTCTTGAAAGTCTTCCCTATGAAGGGCGGACTTTAGGATGTGTCTTTAATGGATGAGATTTGGGAAGAAGGTCAAGTTGAGCACTAGGTTTATTAGACCATTTGAGATATTAGAGAGAGTTAGAGAGGTTGCGTGTAGGCTTGCATTGCCTCCCAGCCTATCGAGGGTACTTTCAGTATTTTATGTTTCTATTCTTCTGAAGTATCATAAAGTTATGTCGCATGTATTAGAATTCAGCATAGTGCATCTTGATGAGAATGTGACTTATGAAGGAGATCCGGTAGCTATTGTACATCGGCAGATTCAAAACTTGAGATCTAAGAAAATTATTTTTGTAAAAGTGTTATGGAAAGGGCATCCTATTGGGAAGCTACTTGGGGGCCCGATTCCGATATGAAGAGTCTGATATGATGAGTAGATATCCATATTTCTTTACCATTTTACGTATATTTCTATGTCCGTTCGAGGATAAATATTTTTTTAGAAGGGGAGAATGTAATAACCCGATACGTCATTTTGAGTTCTAGCTTTCTGTTTCGTAATTTGAGATTTTGAATAGCTTCATTTATTGATTTATGACTCGTGTGCATGGTTCATTTTGATTTTCAGAAATTTTAAATGTTTTTTAATAAATAAATCATGATTTTTAAGCTTTGATATTGTTGGAGTTGACCACGGTCACTATTCTTGGTAAATGACCTCTAATCGGTGTTTTAACGATTTCGGTATGTTCATATGATGATCTTAGACTTGTACGTATATTTGATTTGGGTCCCTGGAGACCCAGGCCGTTTAAGTGCTTACTGTTGAAAGTTGGAAATTTTTGTTATGAACATTGAAATTCTTGAGTTTTGATGGTTGATTCTTGATTTTATCTTATTTTGATGTTTTGAGCTTACAAGTAGGTTCGTTTGAGGTGTATGTACTTGTTTGAATGTTTGGAATGAGGCTCGTAAGGCTCTTATGAGTTTTGGATTGGTTTTGGGCTATTTTGGTAAGACTTATAGTTGTTGGTGCTGCAGTCATCGCAATTGATGAGCTGCTTCCGAAGGTGAGGTTTGTATTTGCGAAGCTGGGATCGCATTTGCAATGCTCGCAATTGAGAAGCGAGTGTCGCATTTGCAACTTCAGTGGCTGAGGTTCCTATTTGCATTTCAACCAGTGGTTCGCATTTGCGAGCTGCGCAATTGCGAATTGTGACATCTGCAGCTGGGATAAAATAAGGAATTTCGGGATTAGCTCATTTTATTCAATTTTTGAGACCTAGACTATGCAAGGAGGCAATTTTTGAGAGGATTTTATTCCCAACTCAAGGGTTAGTAACTTTAACTTATTTTTGATTAATATTCATTATTCCCCATAGATTGTTATCCCTAAATCTAGGATTTCATAAAGTAGAAATAGGGTTTTTGAGTAGAACTTAAGATTTTTGTATTTTAGAGATTTAGACCCAAATTTGGATTCAAGGATGAATGAGTAATCAGGACTTTGTCTTGATTTTGGATTTCGACAAATTGGGCACGAGTTGACTTTTTCAAATATGTTAAAGATCGAACTTTTGTATACTAGAATAGTTTTTAAAGCTTATTTTGACTTATTTGAGTATTAATTGAAGAGATTTGAGTTGTTTGGAGGTTTGTGCTAAAGGGAGAGTGGTATTGGAGGATTGACTTGCTCCAAAAAAGAGGTAAATCTCTTGGTTAACCTTTATTTTTAGGGAATTGGGTTGTAGTGGGATCTATTTGCTACATGCTATATGTGTTGAGGGTAGCGTATATACAAGTGACGAATGTATATACATTTTGCTATGGGATAAGCATGCATGTCGAATTAGCCTTAATTATGTTTTGTTGCTTCATTTATTATTTCTTCTATGCTCCAGATAGATTGTGAAACTCTTTGGTTGTTCTCATTCTTGTTATAGCTATGTTTGCGTTTGTAGAGATTTTGGACATTAAGGTTCTTGAAATGTTGTCTTGGCTATTGGTGTAAATGTGATGGTTATCTCTCATGTGGATGTTATACTTAATCACTCTTCTTAATATTATTTATGCTTCCTACCTTGCCTGTGAGGAAGAGTGATTATATACAAAGGGTGTTTCTATGCTTATGAAGAAGAGTGATTATGCACGAAGGGTGTTTCCATGCTTCTTGATATTATTACTGTTGCACGAAAGGTATTCCTGTGCTTGTGAGGAAGAGTGAATATGCACGAAGGGTGTTTCTGTACTTGTGAATAAGAGAGAAATGCATGAAGGGTGTTGTCGTTCTATTTGATATGATATTCCTTGCTTTTACTATACGAATTGAGGACTTGGCTATGTTATTTCATGGTTGTCTTGTTATTCTCCCAGATTCGAGTTGTTGTGAAAGACTTGTTTGTGTTATTTGAGAAAATATGGTTGTTATTCCTCTTAGTTGTCTCTTTTAGTATTCCTCTCACTTCCTCTTCTTGCTATTACTCGTGTTATCTCGCTTGGTATCTCTCTCCCTCTCTTGCTATCTTACTTGTTATTTTACTTGTTATTTTGCATGTTATTTTACTAGCTATATCTCTCGTTATTTCTCTAGTTATTTAACTGCACAAGTTTATAGAGAAGATGTCTTGTCTTAGTCCCTTCTCTATCTCATCAGGTTTAGGCTCCACACTTACTGCATATCTGGGGTCGGTTGTACTCATAGTACACTTCTGCATTTTTTATGCAGATTCCGTCATTAGCTATAGCAGCGTTCAGAGGGGAGCATAGCTTGGACTATAGGGAGACTCGAGATAGTGCTGCATTCTCGTCTGCATGCCTTGAAGTCACCTTCTCATTATTTCTATTACAGTTTAATTGTATCAAATAGTATTCCTTTCAGATAATGTATTTAGTAAATCTTTAGAAGCTCATGTACTCAGTGACACCAAATTCTGGGAGGTTATAAGACGTTTGTATTGGTATAAACTAGTTATGTAATTTCTAAGATTTACCTTTATTTTATGATACTATGCTGGTTAATATTAGTTTTGTATATTTTATTATTGTTAAAGTGTTGGCTTTCCTAGCAAGCGGTGTTAGGCGCCATCACGATTCCTTGGTTGGAATTTTAGGTCGTGACACTAAGTCACACTATGAAAGTGTGGAAGAGAGTGGTAGAAGTGAGGGTGAGGAAAAGTGTGTCTATTTTCAAGAACTGGTTTGGAATAGTGTCGGGGCATTCGACTACGAAAGCTATTCACCTCGTCGGGAGATTGGTAAAATAGTATAGGGATAGAAAGAGGGACTTGCATATGGTGTTCATTGACCTAGAGAATGCTTATGACAAAGTCCCAAGGGAGGTCCTTTGGAGATGTTTGGAGGCAGGCGTTGTTCCTATTGCATATATCTAACGATCTGGCCGGTCCTTTTGTGTATGTGAGCCCTATTTCCCCCATTTAATGTCTCTCGTGTGCTTATTTTTTGTTTTGTGACTTACAGGGATGGTTGGATTAGTTCCAGAGAGGTTTTGGATTGAATTGAAATACTTAGTTTCATTGTTGGAAGCTTAAAGTATAAGAGTTGAACAAGGTTTGACTTTTGTTTTAATGACCTCGAATTCGTGTTTTGATGGTTCTATTAGGTTCGTATAGTGATTTTGGACTTTGTTGTATGCCCTAATTGGGATTTGGAGGTTCCTAGATTGATTTGGCTCTTTTTGTTGAAAGTTGGCATTTGTTAGAAATTTCATAAATTTGACCATGAGTTGACTTTGAGGTTATCGGGTTAGGATTATTATTCCAGAACCTGGAATAGATTCGTTTTGTCATTTGAAACTTGTGCGCAAAGTTTGGTCTCATTCTAAGTTTGTTTCGTAGGAATCGAACACTTGGTTTTGAATATTAAAGTTCGTGAATTTTAAGGTTTGCATGATGCATTTTGGTGTTCGCTTTGTGGTTTTGGATATTATTTTGATGTTTTGATCTTGCGAGCTAGTTCGTAAGGAGTTTATATACTTGTGTGGATGCTTGGTGTGGGGTCTGAGGTGCTCAAGTGAGTTTCAGATGAGTTTGGAATGATTTTTGGAGACGTTTCAATTTTCTGGTGTAAGGATCCGCAAAGATTTAAAACAAAAATTCGGGGTTTCATGGCCGCATAATCACTCTGCGGACCGCATAATGGCCGTAGAGTGAAGCAGTACGTTGGCTAGTTTGAAGTCAGCTTTGCGGTCAATTATGCGACCGCATAACCACTATGTGGACTGCATATCGATCATATAATCCCTCTTGAGTTTTTACGGAGGGAGTTCTGCGGTGCATTATGCGACGGCAGAACGAGTAAGTAGACCGCATACTGGTCGCATACCTGAGCCGTAAGTTCAGGCCCCTGAGGGCCATTTTTGCGGTCACTTTGCGAACTGCATAACCGTTATGCGGTCGCATATATGACCGCAGACCTGTGTCAAGTCACTCATTTTCTTAATTTAAAACCTGACCCCCATTCCATTAAAACACCCCCTTTAGTCTATTTTGAGCTCATTTTCTGATACTATAGAGTGAGAGAGGGAGCCTTAGAGTGAAAAAGTAATCCTCATCAATTATTCTTCAAATCTTGCTTGAAACTTTGAAGATTATCAAGGAAAGCAATCTAGGCCTCCATCCTTGAGGTAAGAATCTATACCCTAGCCCTAAATTTTTGAAACTTATACTGAAAATGAGTAATTAATAAGATGATCCATGGGTATGAGGGTTGTTTATCTTGCATGCATGTGTGGTAAAAAGAGTGTGGAAAAGGGAACTAGAACTATGAATGTTTTCCTAATTTTGGGTTCAATTTGTATATTGCTAAAATAGATTGAGGTTGCTAAGGGTTCCGGATAATTGTAGAATCTAAAGAAGCGCAATTGAGGTATGTATGGCTAACTCTTTTCTTCCTAGAATCGAACTCCTGGTGTCTGAATATTTGGTGTAAGTTCCGACTTGATCATACTAAAATTGTTTGCCTTAGTGTGTTGGGTTGGAAGATTCATGTTCCCTAATTATTTTAGATGTTTACCATGTCATCATGCTATTTGAGAACGTAACTATGATTTTCCAAGCTCTTTCCCTTATGTGTGAAATTCCTTATGTGATGGTACTTATCGACATGAATGATGATGTTACTTGAACGAATAAAAAGGGAAAGACTTGAGTTGTAAAATGTTCCAAAGTACCAAGAACTATTTAATAAATGAGGTTGTTTGTGCCATCTAATGAAAGATTGGAAAGAGATGTGAATTGAGTGAATACTTGAAAGAAGTTATGTCTCAAGTGAGATGGCTTAGCCGATCGGGCCGAGATCGGACGCCATGTCGTACACATGGTGGCATTTGTGTTGGAATTATTGATTTACATTGTGGATATGGATATGTCTCACTTGGGATGGCTTAGCCGGTCGGGCCGAGACCGGACTCCGTGTAAAAATATGGTGGCATTGTGAGTGTTGGCTTTGGCACTAAATATCATTAACCTAAAAAGATGGAAAGATTGAATTGGAAATTATGTGATCCTTATTTGGTGATTCTTTGTATTTCTATGAAGTACTTATTGATTGTTATGACTGCCTTTTCTTTGTTTCACTGTTCATTCTACTAAGATTAGTGTTTGCCTTACATACTAATACTATTCGATAGTACTAACATCCCTTTTGCCGGGGGCGCTACATCTTTGAATTGAAATAAGTGGTTGCATCGCAGATAGCGCTGATCGCAGATAGTGGTGCTCTCCCTCTCACTCATCACAACAGTCTTGGTGAGCCCCATTTCTTCCTGGGGTCATGTAGTCCTTCTTCTGTATAAGTTTTTATATTTTGAGGTATAGCCGGGGCCTTGTTGCCGGCATTGTCATGTTGCTCTTTTGTACCCTTAGAGGCTCCGTAGATGTTTATGTGGGTCATGTATGTATGTTGGGATGGTCGTTGGACCGAGTTGTATTTTGGAAATTTAACCAAGGCATAATGCATAAAATGAAAAAAATGAACTAGCAACGTTTATATACTTATATAACTGATCTCTCCCCTGTTTTACAAATGGTGACGCATTCCCTTTTTGGATCATAAATGAGTCGGGTAGAAAAGGTTTACTAGGCTTGCTCGACCGGGTTCACTCGGTTGAGCGCCGGTCGCGCTCCCCAAGGTTGGGGCGTGACAAACTTGGTATCAGAGCTTAAGGTTTTAAAGTGTCCTAGGATGTCTCGAAGCCGTGTCTAGCAGAGCCCTTCTTATCGGTGTGTTGTAGACCACATCTATAATTAGGGGGCTACTTGTACATTTAAGAATGATACCCTTCATTGTTGTTCTATATCGTGCGATAGAGCGGAACGTGAGGCTGTTTTCCCCTAACTCGTGCATTGTTCTAACTTTCAGTAAATGGCACCTAAGAAGAGAGCGAGAATTGGCCAAGAAGCCAATGCCACACTAGGAGTGGCTGTTGATCCCCTACTTGATAATGCGGGTGAGGATAATCCCCCTACTATCACACTGCCTGATTCATCTACTCTGGAACAGACTACCCCAGTTCCTACACCCGCGGAGGGTGCCACAATCCCTCCTGCCGATATACTTGTTCCACCTACAGCCCCAGCTCCTGGTCCCGGTATTTCCGATGGGGATCTTAGAAGAGCTATTAAGATACTGACTCAGTTAGTAGCTTCCCAGGCCCAGAGGTCAAATGTTGCACCCACCTAATTTAGCTCGCAAGAGGATTCTTCCAGTTCTAGGGTAAACAGGTTCCTTCAGTTAGACCCTCCAGTGTTTACAGGTACTGATCCCGGGGTAGACCCTCAGGATTTCATTGATGAGATGCATAAGACTCTCCGAGTTATGCATGCTACGGAGATATAAGGAGTAGAGTTGGCCTCCTATCGTCTGAAAGGGGTGGCATATTCCTGGTTTGAAATGTGGGAAGATTCCCGTGAGGAGGGGAGCCCTCCGGCGAGATGGAGTGAGTTCGCGGATGCCCTTATAGACCATTTCTTGCCTACCAAGACTAAGGTAGACCGTGTTGTGGAGTTTGAGACCCTTAAACAGGGTAGTAGGAATGTGTGGGAGTATCACATGGAGTTCGTGCACATGTCTAAGTATGCTATTCATATGATGCCGACTATGGAGGCAAGAGTGCATCAATTTGTGCAGGGCCTTAGCCCTTTGGTTATTAATGAGGCTGCCACAGCTGCTCTAAATTCTGACATGAACTATGGAAGGATGGTGGCATTTGCCCAAGCTACGGAGGCTCGAAAGCTAAAGCTCAGGATGGAACGGGAAAGTAGTAGTAGGGCTCGATCAGCGGGCAACCTTGGGGATTCATTCGAAGGTGGGAGATCAACTTTTCGGGGAGGATCATCAGGGCCATCCCAGTCTTATACTCAGTCTTCAGCTAGTGCTCCGCCATCAGGGCACGGTCAGAAACAGGGGAGTCGGTTTAGGCCCGGTCAGGGCAGCAGGGGGTCCCACCATCAGGGCCGATCAGGAGGGAGATTCCAGCAGCAGCAGAGGGTCCCATGCCCTAAGTGTGGGAGGATACATTCGGGAGTCTGCTACCTAGACATGCCAGTATGTTATGGATGTGAAATGAGAGGCCAAATTCAGAGGGAGTGTCGTGCATCCCGTCAGGGTACAGGTAGGGGCACAGCTCAGTCATCCAGTCCTACAGCCGCTACATCTTCCGCACCCTCTCCACCTCGAGGCTCTCTAGCACCCACTAGGCGTGGTGCAGCTAGGGGTGGTGCACAGAGTTCGGGAGGACCCAGCCGATTCTATGCTATGAGTGGTCGACAGAGTGCAGAGGCTTCCCCAGATGTCATCACAAGTATATTGACTGTTCAATCTCATGATGTGTATGCCCTTATTGATCCAGGATCTTCTTTGTCCTATGTTACTCCTTATGTTGCTATGAGCTTCAGGATAGAACCGGAACAGCTTCATGAGTCGTTCTCTGTATCTACTATGGTTGGCGAGTCTATTATGGCCGCACGGGTTTATAGGGATTGTGTTGTCACGGTGCATGGTCAGGATACCATGGCCGATCTTATTGAACTAGGAATGATTGATTTTGATGTAATAATGGGAATGGATTGGCTTTATTCATGTTTTGCCAA
Source organism: Nicotiana tomentosiformis (assembly GCF_000390325.3). Taxonomy (NCBI): domain Eukaryota; kingdom Viridiplantae; phylum Streptophyta; class Magnoliopsida; order Solanales; family Solanaceae; genus Nicotiana; species Nicotiana tomentosiformis. The sequence continues at coordinate 65,104,817 of NC_090823.1, forward strand.
AATTGATTGTCGAGCCAGAATCATGAGGCTTGAGTTTCCTAACGAGCCAGTTGTTGAGTGGGAGGGGAATAATGTTATGCCAAAAGGTAAGTTTATTTCTTACCTTAAAGCCACAAAGAAGATCAGGAAGGGTATATTTACCAGTTGGTCCGAGTTACGGACACCACTGCTAAGGTGCCTACCCTTGAATCTGTACCAATTGTGAATGAATTCCCCGATGTATTTTCGGATAAGCTCCCTGGAATTCCTCCAGATAGGGAGATTGATTTTGGGATTGATGTGATGCCAGGCACGTAGCATATATACATCCCACCTTATAGAATGGCGCCGACAGAATTAAAAGAGCTAAAGGAACAACTAAGGGATTTGATAGAAAAAGGTTTCATCCGACCGAGTGTGTCACCTTGGGGCGCACCGGTTCTCTTTGTCAGAAAGAAGGATGGATCGCTGCGGATGTGTATTGATTATCGGCAACTCAATAAAGTCACAATCAAAAACAAATACCCATTGCCTAGAATAGATGATTTGTTTGATCAATTACAAGGTGCTAAGTTCTTCTCCAAAATTTATTTGCGGTCCGGGTACCATCAATTGAAGGTAAGGGAGCAGGATATTCCGAAAACAACTTTTAGAACCCGGTATGGGCACTTTGAATTTTTGGCAATGTCTTTCGGGCTAACAAATGCCCGGACAGCTTTCATGAATCTTATGAATCGAGTCTTCAAACCGTTCCTCGACTCCTTTGTGATAGTATTCATTGACGACATCCTTGTGTATACATGAAGTCGAGAGGATCATGTCGATCACCTCAGGGCAGTTCTGCAAACTCTTCACCAACACCAATTGTATGCAAAGTTCTCGAAATGTGAATTTTGGCTTGAGTCTATCACATTCCTGGGTCATGTCGTCTCCGGAGAAGGAATTAAGGTTGATCCTCAAAATATTGCAGCGGTGAAGGATTGGCCTAGACCTACTACTCCAATAGAGATTCACAGTTTCTTGGGTTTGGCCGGGTATTATAGGAGGTTCGTAGAGGGGTTCTCCACTCTTGCCTCTCCATTGACTAAATTGACGCAGAAGGCGGTTAAGTTCCAGTGGTCCGATGCTTGTGAAAGGAATTTCCAGGAATTGAAATCAAGATTGACTTCAGCGCCAGTATTGACCCTACCAGAGGGTACTGAGGGGTTTGTGGTGTATTGCGTTGCTTCAAGGATCGGTCTTGGGTGTGTATTAATTCAAACATGGTAAGGTAATAGCATATGCTTCAAGGCAACTTAAGAATCATGAAAAGAAACTATCCAACTCATGACTTAGATCTTGTGGCGGTGGTTTTTGCATTAAAAATTTGGCATTATTATTTGTATGTGTCCACGTAGATATATTCACGGACCACAAGAGTCTTCAATACATTTTCAAGTAAAAGGAATTGAACTTAAGGCAGAGAAGGTGGCTTGAGTTGCTCAAAGATTATGACATCAACATTTTGTATCATCCGGGGAAAGCTAATATGGTGGCGGATGCTCTTAGTCGGAAGTCTGTGGGTAGTTTGGCTCACTTGGAGGCATGTCATAGGCCCTTGGCCCGGGAGGTTCACCAGTTGGCCAGTTTGGGAGTTCGTCTTGCGGACTCTAATGAGGGGGGAGTGATTGTGCGGAATAGGGCGGAATCATCGCTTGTGACGGAGGTCAAGGAGAAGCAATACAATGATCCAGTGCTGGTGCAGCTGAAGGAGGGGATTCATAAACACAAGACTACGGCCTTTTCTCTTGGCGTGGATGATGGTACATTATAGTACCAAGGGCGACTATGTGTTCCAAATGTAGATGGTCTTCGGGAAAGAATCATGGCAGAAGCTCATACTTCTAGATATTCCGTGCACCCAAGTTCTACAAAAATATATCATGACCTCAAGGAAGTTTACTGGTGGAATAACATGAAGAGGGGTGTGGCGGACTTTGTGGCAAAATGTTCAAACTGTCAATAAGTGAAGGCTGAGCATCAAAGGTCCGGTGGGTTAGCTCAGAGTATAGAAATTCCAATGTGAAAATGGGAAATGATCAACATGGATTATGTGGTAGGGTTACCATGCACTCCGCATAAATTTGACTCAATTTGGGTGATCGTGGATCGACTCACGAAATCAGCACACTTCTTACCGGTTAAATCCACTGACACTACGGAACAATATGCTCAATAGCGTATCAAAGAAATAGTCAGGCTTCATGGCACTCCAGTTTCCATCATTTCCAATCAAGGGGCCCAGTTCACAGCTAATTTCTGGAAGAAATTTCAGCAAGGTTTGGCTACGCAGGTAAATCTTAGCATGGCTCTCCACCCACAGACTGACGGTCAAGCAGAGCGGACTATTCAGACACTTTAGGACATGTTGCGTGCTTGTGTGCTTAACTTGAAGGGCAGTTGGGACAATCATTTGCCACTCATAGAATTTGCCTATAACAACAGCTTCCATGCCAGTATTCAAATGGCGCCGTTTGAGGCCTTGTATGGTAGAAGATGTAGATCGCCGATTGGGTGGTTCGAGGTTGGAGAAGCTGAACTAATAGGACCAGACCTTGTGCATCAGGCTATGGAAAAGCTTAAGATCATAAAGGAGCGGTTGAGAACTGCTCAGAGTTGTCAAAACTCTTATTCGGATGTTCGTCGTAGAGACTTAGAGTTCAAGGAAGATGATTGGGTCTTCTTGAAGGTATCTCCCATGAAGGGGATCATGCGGTTTGGAAGGAAAGGAAAATTAAGTCTGAGGTATGTCGTGCAGTAGAGAATTACTCAAAGGATAGGTCAGGTGGCGTACAAGCTTAATCTACTACCTGAGATGTCATTAGTGCACCTGGTATTCCATGTGTCCATGTTGAAGAAGGTAGTTGGAGATCCGTCCGCTATCGTGCCGGTTGAGACCATCGAGATTAGTGAAGAATTATCATATGAAGAGATTCCGGTTGCTATTCTTGATAGACATTTCCGATGAGTCGGGTAGAAAAGGTTTACTAGGCTTGCTCGACCGGGTTCACTCGGTTGAGCGCCGGTCGCACTCCCCGAGGTTGGGGCATGACATTTGGCGCTGCAGACCTCGCATTTGCGAAGGTACGCATTTGCAGACTTCTGATCGCATTTGTGATGTTTGGCTCAGAAGGCCAGCTTATTTGCGAAGCTGGTGTCGCAATTGTGACATCCGCATTTGCAAAGGGGATATTGCATTTGCGATACTTGGTCACATTTGCGAGCTCCCTGGTCGTATAAGGCGAAGACTGCAGCTCAGGGGCCATTTTCGCAATTGCGAGCCCTTCATCGAATTTGCGAAGGTCACATTTCCGAGCCCTTGGTCGCAAATGAAACATCCGCAACAGATATTATTAGTGTCATTTCGGGACATAGACCCATTTTCTCATATTTCGAACCCTAGACTTGGAGAGGGGCGATTTTTGAAGAGGATTTTCACACCAAGCAAGTGGGTAAATGCTTTTAACTTGATTTTGATATTATATCTTGATTTCCCATGGATATATATACCTAAATCATGGAATTTGGAAGAGAATCTTTAGGGGGGGGGGGGGTTACTATGTTTTGAAAAATAAAAATTGTGGATTTGAGAATCGATTTGGACTCGGTTTTGGAATCTAATCATATATTATACTTTGTGGGATTATGAGTAGTCAGGATCTACCCCATGACTCGGGTTTTGACCGTGTGGGCCCAGGGTTGACTTTTGTTGACTTTTGAGAAATTGGGTAAAAATTGGGACTTTATTGTCTAGAATTGATTCCTAAAGCATTGTTTGATGTTATTGAGTTATTTTTAGCTAGATTTGATCCGGACGGAGGTGATTATTAAAAGGAAAGGCTATTTTAGAAGATTGTTTGGGTAAGTATCTTGTCTAACCTTGTGTGGTGGAATACCCCTTAGGATTTGGCCATATTTGCCAAATTGTGTTACATGAAAAGTGATGTGTACGCAAGGTAACTAGCGTGTACGCGGGGGCTATGTGTGGATTATGACCGGAATAGACCTTAGACTTCTAATATGCCTTATTTTGATGATATGTTCTATATGAAACATGTTTAATCACTTTGTGGCTACACGTACTTGATTGCTACAATTGATTTAGTTGTTGTCATGCTTTATATGGTGAATACCTATCCGCATTTTTTTTATTATTGTCATGTCCTTGTGCACCTTGTTGATAAATTATGAGCTATGTCTTTGACGCTAATTTGGCATATTGCATTGTGATGATTATGGCACATATGGACATGTTGAGCAGAATGATTGGGTGTTGGCGTGAGGTCTTCGCGGTGCGATTGCAATTATTCTATTGCACATGTGGCAAAATAAGGGTGGAATTCTTAGTTTTGCACATGTGGCATAATAAGGGTGGTTGTCTTCACTATGTGCATGTGGCGGAATAAGGATGACATTTCTTGATTCTTTTTTTGCACCTTCTTAACTATGCACATGTGGCGGAATATGGATGACAATTTGATGATGTTTATACTACGGTAAGAGTGTGACATTCTTGATCATGTACATATATTTTTTGAACTTCGTCATGTATTTTCAACAAGTTTTTGTGTTGTATTTGACATGCTCCTGTATGCCTATGTTTGTACTTGATGATTTGTTTATCAAAGATGGATTTTTCCTATGTTAATTTGTTATTACGTTTTAACAAGATGGTTGGTATTGCTTTCCATTATATATATTCGTGTTGCCAGCTATTGATATATTGTGCAGGTTCTTTGACTAGTGAGTATCATATGACTTGAACATTGGCACTACTCCACCGAGGTTAATCTTGAAACTTATTGAGTACATGTTGTCCCGTACTCATACTATACTTCTGCACATTTTGTGCAGATCTGGGGACTGGAGGTAGCGGACGTCATGAGTGAGCTTGTGACTGATCGAGAGGATTCAAGTTAGTGTTGCATGGACGCCGCCGACCCTTGGAGTTCCCTTCCTTGCTTTTCATACTGTGGTTTTATTTCCAAACAGTATTGTACTTATTGAGACTTCTTTATGTATTTGACTTAGAGCTCATGACTCTGTACTACCTGGTTTTGGGGAGTGGTAATGTATATTTCCATGTTTGGCCTTATGTTATCACTATTTTTGCTGTTATATTAAATTCAGTCTTATTTTTATCATGTGCTGATGATTTAATATTGTTGATGTGATTGGCTTACCTAGTCCTTAATGTTAGGTGTCATCATGACTCCTTTGGTGGGATTTGGGTAGTGACAAGTTGGTATCAGAGCTCTAGGTTCATAGGTTCTACGAGTTATGAGTAAGTCTAGTAGAGTCTTGCAAATCGGTATAGAGATGTCTATACTTACCTTCGAGAGGCTACCTGGCTATTAGGAAACCTCACTATCTTTCATTCTTTATCATGCGGATTTGGTATCCTAAAGTTTGAATCTATACTCTTCTATTCTCTTACATATGGTAAGAACACGTTCTGTGGAATCAGCTGAGTAGGCACCAGCGCCCCCCTGTTAGAGCCGCGAGAGGCCGAGGTAGAGGCCGAGGTGGGGCACGTGCTTCAGCTAGAGCCCCTGCTATAGTAGCAGTCGTGGAGCCACTAGTAGATCTAGATGAGGAGCAGAAGCCCGAGCAGGTCGAAAATGCACTTAAGGGGCTTATTTCCACCCCGAGGACTTCAGAAGACTCTGGCCCACTTCATGAGTATGTTTGAGATATTGGCCTAGGCAAGGTTCATTTCGGTTGCACCAGCTACTTCACATGTAGGGGGAGGAACCCAGACTCTTGCCACTCGTACACCAGATCAGCTTGCTCATGTTATTAGATACCATGTGTTATGTCGGTGCAGCCAGTAGTTGCAATTCGGCCCGAGGTAGGGCCAGTCGTGTCTGCTGAGGAGTAAAAGAGGTTGGAGAGGTTTCAGAGACTTTGTCCTCCCCAGTTCAGTGGAGGGGCTTTTGAGGATGCATAGGGTTTCTTGGATTAGTGTCATCGCATTCTGCATACTTGTGGGTTTGGTGGAGTCGAGCGGGGTAGACTTTACTACTTTTCAGTTGATGGGGCCAGTATACAGGTGGTGGCAGACTTATTAGGTGAGTGGGCCAGCTAGCACAGTACCACTTACATGGTCCTAGTTCTCAGAACTTTTCTTGGGGGAGTTTATCCCACAGACTCGCAGGGACAAGTTGTGCAGTTAGTTTGAACACTTGCGCTTTGAGGGTATGACTATGAGCCAGTATTCTATGAGGTTTACAGAGTTATCCCGCCATGAAGCTCCTCTGGTTTCTATTGAGAGAGGGAGAGAGAGAGAGAGAGGGGGGGGGGAGTCCATGATTTGTTGAGGGACTCACCTACAGCCTTAGATTTGGGATGGCACAGGAGATGGAGACTGAGACTGCATTTCATCAGGTTGTAGAGATTACTATGAAGGTTAGATCGTATCTGCGGGCTAGAGAGGGAGGATAGGGAGGCAAATAAGCCTTGTGGTTTTGGAGGATTTACTGGCTCCTACTCTGGGGGCAAGGTCTGTCATGGTAGAGGTTTTGTAAATTGACCAGTTCAGACAACACTTCAGGTTTCACGTAGTGCTCCAGCTAGCCATGGATTCAGAGCACTCGTAACAGACAATTATCCTTCAGTGCACCTCCTGCACGGGGTTCTTACAGTGGATATTCTAGTCCGGGGCAGACTCAGTTCCAGCAGTCACGCCAGCGAAGAGGTTGTTTTGAGATTGGTGATACTAGGAACATTGTGAGAGATTGTCCCAGACTTCAGATGGGAGTACTTCAGCAGGGTACTCAAGCTATGATTTCTGCTCTAGATGTTGCACCACCTGCACAACTAGCTAGAGGTAGGAGATAGTTGGGTAGAGGTCATCCTAAAGGGGGAGCCAAGGCCCATTGTTATGCTTTCCCTGGTAAGACTAAGGCAGTCGCATCAGACGTAGTCATTACAGGTATTGTTCGGGGTTTTCCTAGAGATTCTTCAGTTTTGTTTGATCTAGGTTCTACTTATTTGTATGTGTCATCCTATTTTACTTCATATTTGGGCATGTCTCGTGATTCCTTGGCTACTCTTGTTTATGTGTCTGCACATGTTAGGGATTCTATTGTGGTGGATCGTGTCTACTGTTTTTGTGTGGTCTCTATTGGGAGATATGAGACTAAAGTTGACCTTTTGTTGCTTAAAATGGTGGATTTTGGTTTGATTTCGGGTATGGATTGGTTATCTTCATACCATGTCATTCTTGATTGTCACACTAAGACCATGACGTTGGTCATGCCAGGGTTATCGAGGTTGAAATGGAGAGGTTCCTTGGGTCATATTCCTAGTAGGGTGGTCTCTTTTCTGAAGGCTCAACGGATGGTTGAGAAGGGGTGTTTGGCGTACTTGGCCTTTGTTACAGATGTCAGTATTGATGCTGCTATGGTTGATTCAGTCCTCATAGTGAGAGAGTTTCCAGATGTGTTCCCTGCAGACCTATCAGGCATGCCACCTTATAGGGATATTGATTTTGGTATTGACTTGGCATCGAGCACTGAGCCCATATCTATTCCACCGTATCGCATGGCTCCAACATAGTTAAAGGAACAATTGCTGGAATTGTAAGATATATGTTTCATCAAGTTGAGTGTTTAGCCTTGGGGTGCAACAGTATTGTTTGTGAAGAAGAAAGACGTTTCCATGAGGATGTGCATTGACTACAGAAAATTGAACAAGGTTACCATCAAGAGTAAGTATCCATTGTCGCGCATTGATGATTTATTTGATCAAATTCATGGTGCAAAGGTGTTCTCCAAGATCGACTTGAGATTGGGGTACCATCAGTTGAAGATCAGGGCTTCGGACATTCCTAAAATGGCTTTTAGGACTCGTTATGGACATTATGAGTTTTTGGTGATGTCTTTTGGCTTGACTAATGCCCCAATAGCATTCATGCATTTGACAAAAAGTGCATTCTAGCCTTATTTGAACTCTTCTGCCATTGTTTTCATCGATGATATCTTGGTGTATTCACGTAGTAGGGAGGAGCACGAGTATCATTTCAGGACGATGCTCCAGGTTTTGAGGGAGATGCAGTTATATGCCAAATTCTCTAAGTGTGAGTTCTGGTTGGATTCAGTGGCATTCTTGGGCTACGTGGTATCCAATGAGGGGATCAAGGTGGATTCGAAGAAGATTGAGGTAGTTTAGAGTTGGCCCAGACCTTTTACAACCACGGAGATCAGACGTTTTCTCAGTTTGGCTAGGTACTATCGCCGTTTTGTGGGGGGGATTTCATCTATTGCAACCATGTTGGCTATGTTAACTCAGAAGGGTGCTCCATTCAGGTGGTCTGACGAGTGTGAGGAGAGCTTTCAGAAGCTCAAGACTGCTTTAACTACATCTCCAGTTTTGGTTTGTCCTTCGGGATCGGGATCATATATAGTTTATTGTGATGCCTTGCATATTGGTCTTGGATGTATGTTAATGCATAATGGTAGGGTGATTGCATATACTTTGTGTTAGTTGAATCCCTATGAGAAGAACTATCTGGTGCATGATTTGGGGTTAGCAGCTATTGTACACGCGCTCAAGAGTTAGAGGTATTACTTATATGGAAGGTCTTGTGAGGTGTATATGGATCATCGGATCCTCCAGCATCTGTTTTAACAAAAATATTTGAATTTGAGGCAGCAGAGGTGGTTGGAGCTATTGAAGGATTATGATATCACTATTCTCTATCATCCCAGGAAGGCCAATGTGGTTGCAGACACCTTGAGTAGGACGGCAGAGAGTATGGGGAGCCTATCTTTCATTACAATTGGGGAGAGGCCTTTTATCTATGGATGTTCAAGTGTTGGCCAATATGTTGATGAGATTGGATATTTCGGAGCCGAGTAATCCTTGCTTGTCTTGTATCTCAATCGTTCTTGTTTAACCCCATTAAGGCTCGCCAGTATAATGATCCCCATTTGCTTGTTCTAATGAACACGGTGCATCACTGTGATTCTAAGAGGTGACTATTAGTGACTATGGTGTGTTGCGACTTAAGGGTAGAGTGTGTGTTCCTGATGTCGATGGCTTGGGGGAGTTGATTCTTGAAGAGGCTCATAGTTCGCGGTATTCCATTCATCCAAATGCTACAAAGATGTATTGTGACTTGAAGCAGCATTATTGGTGGAGGAGGATGAAGAAGGATATTTTTGGGCATGTTTCTAGGTGTTTGAATTGCTAACCGGCCAAGTATGAGCATCAGAAATTGGTGGTTTGCTTCAGAAGATTGATATACCAGAGTGGGAGTGGGAGCGCATTACTATGGACTTTGTGGTAGGTTTGCCACGAACCTTGAGAAAGTTTGATATCAATTGGGCCATTATGGATTGGTTGACCAAGTCGGCGCATTTTATTCTAGTCATGACTTCCTACACTTTAGAGCAGTTGGCTAGGATCCATATCAGGAAGATTGTTCGCCTGCATGGTGTACCAATTTTTATCATCTCAGACCATGGCACTCAGTTTTACTTTGCACTTTTGGAGGGCAGTTCAGCGTGAGTTGCGCACGCAGGTTGAGTTGAGTACTTCATTTCACCCTCAGACGGACGGGCAATCCGAGTGGACCATTCAGATCTTGGAGGATATATTAAGGGCATGCACTATTGATTTTGGAGTCCAATGGGACCAGTTTGTACCTCTAATGGAATTTTCTTATAACAACAGATATTGGTCTAGTATCCAGATGGCTCCGTATGAGGCCTTATATGAGAGGTGGTGTAGTTCTCCGATTGATTGGTTTGAGCCCGGAGAGGCTATATTATTGGGCACAGACTTAGTCTATGATGCTTTGAAGAAGGTGAAGTTGATTTAGGAGAGGCCTCCCATAGGGAAGGTAGAAGAGTTATGCGGACAGGAAGGTAAGTGGCATGGCTTTTATGGAGGGCGGCAAGGTTCTTCTTAGAGTTTCTCCCATGAAGGGTGTGATGAGGTTTGGGAAGAGGGGCAAGTTGAGCCCAAGGTATATTGGTCCTTTTGAGGTGTTGGAGAGAGTTGGCAAGGTTGCTTATAGACTTGCTTTGCCTCCTAGTCTTTGGGGAGTTCGTATGGTATTCCATGTGACCATGCTACAGAATTATCATGAAGATATGTCCCATGTTTTGGACTTTAGCACAATGTAGTTGGATGGAAATGTAACGACACAGCCGGTCATTTTGAGTATTTTAGCCATGTTTCTCCTATTTGATGCTTTAAATATGTGTATTTGTTGTTATATGACTTGCGGGGATGGTTGGTTTAGTTTTGGGGGAGCTTTGGATTGAATTGGGACACTTAGTCCTTTAGTTGGAGGCTTAAGTTGTGAGGATTGACCAGAGTTTGAAATTTGTGTAAACGACCCCAGAATGGTGATTTGAAGGTTCCAATAGGTTCATATGGTGATTTTGGATTTAGACATATATCCGAATTTTGATTTGGAGGTCCCTAGGTCGATTTGATTCAATTTGGCGAATGATTGGAAAGTTGAATGTTTTGAAGGTTGATAGGTTTGACCGAGAGTTGACTTGGATGATATCGGGTTTAGATTGTGGTTCCGGGAGTTGTAATAGGTCCAATATATTATTTTTAACTTGCATGCAAAATTTGAGGTCATTCCGAGTTGTTTAGGTATGTTCGGCGTAAGTTTTAAAATTGGAAATTTGGATTAGTTCCTTAGGGTTGAGTTGAGGTGCGATGCGTGATTTTGAAATTGTTTGGTGTGATTTGAGGCCTCGGGTAGGTCCGTGTTATATTTTGGGATTGGTTGGTGTGATTGGAGGGGGTCCCGGGGGCCTCGGGGTATGCTTCAGATGGGTTTCAGACCAATTTTCTTTGTTTTGGAACAGCTGATTTTAGAGTCTGATTGGTGAATCTAAGTGAGGAAAATTGGGGATTTTGGCAAAACTTTTCTGAAGTAAAAATTGAGGATTTGAGGGTCGATTTGAGGTCGGATTTGGATGAAACACATATATTTGGATCCGTATTGGAATGTGTGTTTGGAATTTGTGATTTTTGTTTGGTTTTGGGGTGCGGGCCCAGGGGTGTCTTTTTGGGTTGACTTTGCATAATTGAATCAAGATCTGAACTTTATTATTTGTGCTTGTTTCCTATGGATTTTATTGATGATATTAAGTTGTTTTGGCTAGATTCGAGCCCTCCAGAGGTTGATTCACGTTGGAAGGGATTATTATAGTACTAATTTGGCTTGCTTGGGGTTAGTATCTTACCTAAACTTGGTTGAGGCACTAGTTGCCTGAGTTATTAGTGATAGCTACATGATATGGGTGGCGCACATGTGACAGGATTGAGCCTATGTGCGCACACCGATGTATTATCCATGCTCGGGGTAGAGATTAGGCTATCATATGCCTTGAATTGATTGCTAAGTTTCATATTATCATACTTCTTATGTTGTATGCCCTTTGTGAGCTATTTGAATCATGTTAGAGATTATTTGTTATTTGATCTCCTGTTCAAATATGTTACTTGCTATTCTTGTGGAGTAATCGCTTGACTAAAACTGTGATAGCACACTTCGCACGTGCCTACACTTTAGCATGTCACTTATATCAATCCATGAGTATGTAAATTGATATCCATTGTTCACGTACATGTATTCTTGTATATGCTTTCTGTGTGATTTGGACTGGGTTGATAGCAGGTGAGTTGTTCGTGTGGATTTCAGTTATGTTAGCACATGAGTTGTCCATGCGGTGGTTATATATTGCATGTGAGTTGTCCATGCAGCGTGTGGATAAGGATCCATCCCTCTAGGGTCACCCTCTCATGTTTCTCTCTTGATAGTGTACACGCGGTAAGAGGAAAACTGGCCAGTGTGTTGTGGTTACTGAATTTCTTCTCTACTTGTAATTTCCTTGGATGTATACATGTTTTATTCGCATATCTTCTCTATATGCTAGATTAGGAATGTATACATGCCTTATTTTTCACATCTTCTCTATATGCTGGATTGTTGACTGAAACAGAGCATGCTACGTTATCTGTGTGCACCGTGGAGGCTTTATCTATAATTCATGACTTGATATTATTATTTGTTGTGTACTTGTGAGGTTTATGAACTGTATAATTTATTAGCGAGTATCAATAATAATTCTTCCCTCTATTTCCTTGCCGAGGTTAGTTATGATACTTGCTGAGTACATGGGGTTGGTTGTACTCATACTACACTCTGCACTTAATTGTGCAGATCCAAGTGTTGGACCGAGCCGTGAGTAGCTAGGATTCCTTGCTGCTGATTATCTTCGAAAGATGAGTAAAGCTGCATTTCGACTGCAGGCTTGGTGTCTCTTTTCATTTATGTATTGTTGCTTTCATTCAGACAATATTTTACTTTGTATTCTAGACTTGTACTTCCATTTTAGAGCTCATGACTCTATATTTACCATATCTGGGGGATTGTTATGTATCGACGTTGTTATTGTGTTTAGCTTTCCTAGCAAGTGAGTTAGGCGCCATCACGACCGATTGGTGGTTTTGGGTCGTGACAGAAAATCTGGCCTATGAGGAGGAGCCATTGGCCATTTTGTATTGGCAGGTACGGAAGCTCAGGTCTAAAGATATTGCATCGGTGAAGGTGCAGTGGAGAGTTCAACCAGTTGAGGAGGCGACTTGGGAGATCGAATACGATATGTGGAGCATATATACTCATCTTTTTGGTACTTCAGTTATGATTCTTAACTCGTTCATGGATGAACGTTTGTTTAAGATGGGGAGAATGTAATGACCCGACCAGTCATTTTGTGTATTTGAGCCCCGTTTTCCCATTTGATGTTTCCCGTGTGCTTAGTTTTTATTTTTGTGACTTTCAAGAAAGGTTGGTTTGGTTCCAGGAAGGTTTTGGAGTGAATTGGATCACTTAGTTCCATTGTTAGAAACTTAAGTTATAAGAGTTGACTTAGCTTTGGATTTTGTGTTAATTACCTTGGATTCATATTGTGATAGTTTCAATAGGTTCGAATGGTAATTTTGGACTTAGTCATATGTCCGGATTGGAATTTGGAGGTTCCTAGGAAGATTTGGCTCTTTTTGCCGAAAGTTGGCAATTTGAAGGTTTAGAAATTTTATAAGTTTGACCATGAGTTGACTTTGAGGCTTCCGGGTTCGGACCATTATTCCGGGACTTGAAATAGGTCCATTTTATCATTTGAAACTTGTGCACAAAGTTTGGTCTCATTCCGAGTCGATTTGGTAGGAATCAGACGGTTGGTTGTGAATATTAAAGTTCTTGAATTTTAAGGTTTTGCATGATGCGTTTTGGTGTTATACTTGTTATTTTGGATAATATTTTGATGTTTTGATCTTGCGAGCGAGTTTGTATGGGGTTTGTATACATTTGTGGATCTTGGCATGGGGCCCGAGGGGCTCGGGTGAGTTTTGGATGAGTTTGGAATGATTTTTGGAGAAGTTTTAGTTTTCTGGTGCTGCAAACCTCGCATTTGCGATGGTATGCTCGCATTTGTGAAGGCCCGCATTTGCGAACTCCTGATCACATTTGTGACATTTGGCTCAGAAGGCCAACTTCGCATTTGCAAAGCTGGTGTCACAATTGCAACATCCACATTTGCAAAGGAGACATCGCATTTCCCACGCTTGGTCGCATTTGCGAAGACTGCAGCTCAGGGGCCATGTTTGCACTTGCGAGCCCTTCTTCGCATTTGCGAGGGTCGCATTTGCGAACCCCTGGTCGCAAATGCGACATCCATAGCTGATATTATAAGAGCCATTCGGGACGTAGGCTCATTTTCTCATATTTTGAACTCTAGACTTGAAAAAGAGCAATTTTTGAAGAGGATTTTCACACAAGGAAAGTGGGTAAGTGATTATCACTAGATTTTAATATTATATCTTTATTTTCCATGGATTTTACACCTAAATCATGGATTTGGAAGAGAATTTTTAGGGGGGTTTTACTATGTTTTGAAAATAAAAATTGGGGATTTGAGAGCCTTTTGGACTTGCTTTTGGAATCTAATCACATATTTGGATTCGTGGTGTTATAGGTATTCAGGATCTACCCCTTGACTCAGGTTTTGACTGTGTGAGCCTGGGTTAACTTTTATTGACTTTTGAGAAATTGGATAAAGATCGGTACTTTATTTTCTAGAATTGATTCATATTGCATTGTTCGACTTTATTGATTTGTTGTTGGCTAGATTTGAGCCGGACTGAGGTAATTTTTTTAAAGAAAAGGCTATTTTAGAGGATTCATTTGGGCTTATTGAGGTAAGTATCTTGCCTAACCTTATACGGGGGAATACCCCTTAGGATTTGGCCATAATTGCCTAATTGTGTTATGTGAAAAATGACGTGTACACGAGTCCTATGTGTGGATTACAATCGGGTTACACCTTAGGCTTCTAATATGCCTTATTTTGATAGTATGCTCTATATAAAACATATTTAATCACTCTGTGACTACATGAACTTGATTGCTACAATAGATTTAGCCGTAGTCATGCTTTATATGGCGAATACCTATCCATATTTTTTTTTATTATTGTCATGTCCTTGTGAACCTTATTGACAAATTATGAGCTTATATCTTTGACGGTAATTTGGCATATTGTATTGTGATTATTATGGCACATGTAGACATGTTGGGCAGATTGGTTGGGCGTTGGTACGAGGTCTTTCCCATAAAATGTTGATTATTGTGTTGCACATATGACAAAACAAGGGTGACATCCTTGGGTTTGCACATGCGGCGTAATAAGGGTGACGATCTTGACTATGCGCATGTGGCAAAATAAGGGTGACATTTCTTGATTCTTTTCTTGGTACATGTGGCAGAATAAGGATGGAAAATTTGATGATGTTTATGTGTCTGTACGAGGATGACATTCTTGATCATGTACATACATTCTTTGAACTTCGTCATGTATTTTCAACAAGTTTTTAAATCGTATTTTACATGCTATCATATGCCTCTGTTTCTACTTGATAATTTATTTGTCAAAGATGGACTTTTCCTACGTTAAATTGTTGTCACAAATTTTAACAAGATGGTTGGTATTGCTTTCCGTTATATATATTCTTGTTGCCAGTTATTGATATATTGCGCAGGTTCTTTGACTAGTGAGTATCATATGACTTGAACCTCGTCACTATTCCACCGAGGTTAGTCTTGATACTTACTGAGTATATATTGTCTCGTACTCATACTACACTTCTGCATATTTTATGCAAATCTGGGGGCTGAAGGTAGTGGACCACGTGAGTGAGCTTGTGACTAATCGAGAGGATTTAAGGTAGTGTTGCATGGACGCCGCCGACCCTTGGAGTTCCCTTCCTTGCTTTTCATACTGTGGTTTTATTTCCAAACAGTATTGTACTTATTGAGACTTCTTTATGTATTTGACTTAGAGCTCATGACTCTGTACTACCTGGTTTTGGGAAGTGGTATTATATATTGCCATGTTTGGCCTTATGTTATCACTGTTTCCGTTCTTATATTAAATTCAGTCTTATTATATTATTTGTTGATGATTTAATATTGTTGATGTCTTTGCCTAGTCTTTTATGTAAAGTGACATCACGAACCCTTTGGTAGAATTTGGGTCGTGACGAAACTAGGGTGATTAGGAACATTATGATAGAGTTAAGAACCGGGTGAGGATTGTGGGAGGAGACTCGAAATACTTTCTAGTTGTGATGAGGTTACACCGGGGATCAAATCTTACCCCGTTTTTATTCGCCTTGACGATAGACGTAGTAACGCGTCACATTCAAAGGAGGTGTCATGGTGCATATTATTTGTAAATGACATAGTACTGATCGACGAAACGCGAGACAATGTTAACGCGAGGCCGGAGGTTTGAAAACATACCCTAGAGTCAAAATGTTTCAAGTTGAGTAAGACCAAAATAAAATAATTGGAGTGCAAGTTCAATGACATGAGTCATGAAGAGGATGTGGAAGTGAAGCTTGACAGTCAAGTCCTTCCCAAGAAAGAAAGTTTTAAATACCTTGTGTCAGTAATTCAAGATAATGGAAAGATTAACAAGGATGTCGTATTGAAACATGATGGATGAAATAGATGCTTGTATCCGGTATTTTATGTGATACGAATGTTCCGCCTAGACTTAAAGGCAAGTTCTACATAGTGATGGTTAGACCGACTATGTTGTATAGGACAAAGTGTTGGCCAGTTAAGAACTTCTGTATCCAGAAAATGAAAGTAGGGAAAATGAAGATGCTGAGATAATGTGCGGGCATCAGGAGAGATAAGAGTAGGAAGTTTTTCTGGACATGGTTGGAGTGGTCCTCGTGGAGGACAAGATGCGAGTATTGAGGTTAAGATGGTACGAACATGTGAAGACCAGAGGCGCAGATGTCCCCGTGAGGAGGTGCCTTTGTGGGCCTAAAGAGAGATAGATGTAGGCTTAAGAAGTATTGTGGTAAGGTAATTAGGTAGAACTTGACGCAGTTTCAGCTTACCGAGGATATGACCCTTGATAGGATGGTGTGAAGGTCGATGATTAGAGTAGAGAGTTAGTGGGTAGTAAAACATATTTCTTTGCCATACCGGTTGCACTAATATTTAGTCTTGTATTTTCTTATTCATAGAGTTATGCTCGGTTATGTTATTATATCGTTGTTACTGTATACACTAGCTTCTCCGTACCCCGTTTGCGAAATTTGCACGGATAAAAAAGTAAACGTTCACGTAGTGTGAACGAAGCTAATTGAATAGTATTTTTTTTTTATATAATCGAGCCCAAAATAGGCACCTCTCGCTGAGCCCAACTCATCGTTTCAATCCTTCTCCCCTTTCAGTTAGTATCAATCTTCTTGTACTGCACAAACAATGGAATACAAATCACTAAAAATCACACAAAAATCCCCAAATTCTCGGGTCTATTACTTGTATCTAAACCGACCCGGCCAGCTCAACGCTCTGTCACGTGACTTCTTCACTGAATTCCCCAAAGCCATCTCCTCACTCGATCACAACCCCGATGTCGCCGTCATCATCCTCACCGGCTCCGGCAAGCACTTCTGTTCCGGCATCGACCTTCAAACGCTCTCTGACGGTTTCAAAGAAACCCACGCCGCTGATCACGGCCGCAACGTCGTGAAGCTCCGGCGACATATCAAGTTCCTGCAAGAGGCTGTTACTGCCTTAGAGAGTTGCCGTAAGCCGGTAATTGCTGCCGTCCACTGCGCATGTATCGGTGGTGCTATTGACATAATTACGGCGTGTGATATTAGGTATTGTTGTTCTGATACATTTTTCTCGGTGAAAGAGGTGGATTTAGCAATTACGGCTGATCTCGGGACACTTCAGAGGCTTCCGAGGATTGTTGGGTTTGGGAATGCAATGGAGTTGGCTTTAACTGGTCGCAGGTTTACGGCTTCCGAAGCTAAAGATTTGGGCTTGGTCTCTAAGGTTTTTACTTCTAAAGAAGCTTTGATGGAAGGTGTCAACGTTGTTGCTGAGGGTAAGTGTATCGTTTTCAGTTTTTCTAAAATACTTTTTGTAGTAAAGTTCCATCCTTTTTTCATTTACCTCTTCGCTTCGATATTTCTTGGTTGAAGAAAAAAATTGTTATTGTTTTAGATCGATGCCTAGTTAAGTTAAGTTATTTTTGAAGACCGTACACTATACATGTGAAATTTAAGCGCATCATGATATCAGGGGAAAAGGGTTTGCTTCTTACTTTTATGAATTGTACCTCTTTAAGTTTTGAAAGGATTGTTAAGAAATCTGTACACTGAAAATAACAGAGTGTACTTGGTAGAGGATAATACCATTCAACATCTGGGCATCCACAATATTAGCTACTACTAATATGTAAATTTGTTTTGCTTCTCAATAGTGATTCAACTGATACTTCGTGCTTTCCAATTTATGTAACATAGTTTGACTTGACACGAATTTAAGAAAAAAACAGACTTTTGAAACTTGTGGTCTTAAACATTTCGTAACATTTGTGTGGCTGTGAAAACTTCTCATTATGGGTACAATGGAAAGTTTAAACTTCCAACTTTTTCCAAATATAAAAATGTAGCTTTTCGTTTTGGAACAGACCAATAAGGAAAGTGTGTCACAAAAATTGGAGCAGAGGGAGTAACTAATGAGTATGAGCTTTCGGTCGCACTGACACTAGAAACCATCTATAACTTCATTACACCTCAGGATTTTCAAGACTATGGTTGGAATCACACAGCCCATCTTATCGCCTTCATGCAGAAATGGTTCTGAGTCTCACTTGGCAGTTGTCCATTCACAATCCCCCCTCGATGGCCTCTTCATTTATAGGCCTTTCTGGGTCCTCCATTCTTAAGAGGACCCTAATGGATTTGGTGCGAAGCAATAAGGCAAAATGGCATTACTGATATGAAGTTATTTGCTCTTTATCTTTGCGTTAAGATGGGAATAATTGCTTCCTCCATCATGATAAACTTAGCCACTTGACCACGATTGGATAATTCTTCACTCCTCAAGACTTTAAAAATATTGCAATAGCAAGAATCCAGCACTAGCTATTAGTTCTCATTCAATGGTTTTTTTTATTGTTCTCGTTCAATGTTTCCTCTACGATATTAGCTTTATTGGCATGCTCTTACGAGCTGGGGGCCTGGAACTTTGTAGCGAATGTTAATATCAACCATTTGACGTCCATCCGATGCATCTGTTATGGTTATAGCGGATGTTGGAATCATTGATTGAAGCATTTTTGACCGTTTATATTAGCTTTATTTATAGGATAAATAGTCACTGATAGAACTTTTATATTCAGACTTCTTTTCCCATTTTTCTTCTTTTATTCTAGTCTTTGACTTATTCAATGTAAACATCTTTCTCTTATGGTTGAGGTCTTATAGTAGTTTCTCGCTATCCTAATTAGCGTGACCTCAAGTTCTTTTCCTGCAAGTTGGAGTGGTTTGCTTGTGTATGATCAGTAGTTTGAATGTCTGAAGAGAGACGGATAAAAGTGCAATCTTTTCCATTTCTTATTATCTTTGGAGCAAATTGACCTTCAGTTTACTAGCATCTTACACATGCTTACTCTTCACGTGGAGATTGTGTTACAATCTGCCAAGTGGGCTTTCTGTAATTGCGATGTCAGGTTGACCACCTACGCCACTACCATTAATAAGAGGTCTTTGTGGATTACCGTTTGCATCATAATACATCAGTTCTGTTGTTTTCTACTGTAAAAAGACAACTGCTCAACTCTAGAGAGAGGGAAGATGCTCTCCAGATTCGACCATAGTTTTAACATATGCAGCACAAAGACAACTGCTCAGCTCTGTTGCATTTCCCTACTAGAGGCAACTTTATTTTCAAGAACTATTTGACAAACCATATCTATATCCATGGCTTATTATTCACGTTATGTATCACTTGAATTCACATCAAAAGAGCACAAAAAGTATGCGTACCTGCTTGAATTCCTACGTTGCGGGGAGTCTTCCTGAGTCTAACATTGAAGAAGTGATGTAGGTAAGGCTCGATCACTCATGTCTCTTTGATTGTTTAACCTGTCAACGCAAAAGCATTGACTTCTGAATGATCTTCTTTTATATGTTTTTTGGTGAAACTTTATTGATTTTTCACTGCTGAAGAAGATAGTTGGAATTAGCTTTTGGATTCACAAGGGTCTTTGTGAGATATAAACAGTAAAACAAGGGAGGCAAAAATGTGATTTGCCATATCTGTTTCATATGAAATTTTTATAAAAATGGGGAATTGAAGATTGAAAAAGTTGAAGTCGAACAAACTAGAGATCCGAGGCGATTCAGATATTCTATCCTACTTTCTTTCCTTCTCCGTGTACACTACTGATATTGGTTTAATATGGTAGTCTGTGTCAGTTAACTTATGCCTTTCTCAAATCTAATGTAGGCGGTCCTCAATTAGAAAACACTTAAGGCTGGAATTACACTGCCTTCTTTACCTGAAATGGAAGGTCATAGGACCTTGGCATACCATGGTGTGTGGCAGAGATTTGAACTGGTGTCATTAGCGTATATCTTTGCATATCTGATTTTGTTCCTTGCTTAAGTAAAATGTGAGCTGTCAATCAAGTTGTTATAAAATAGGTTATTCCTCCACTCAATTGTTTCCACCATGAGCTTTTGGTAACTTACCAGGCCTTTTACTAAGTAGTTTATTTCATGTTTCTCCTCAATTCTCTCTGGCAATGGTGAATTAGTTCTTTAAGCTGCATAGTTCTTGCTTTCTTGGAATTGGTATTGGTATCTTGTGCATAATTACTGTGACATTGATCTTTTACAATACTTGGCCAAAAGAAATATTTATATGTACTGGTGGAATTTATATTGCCAAAGTTCTTTGAGCTGCATAGTTCTTGCTTTCTTGGAATTGATATTGGTATCTTGTGCATAATTACTGTGACATTGATCTTTTACAGTACTTGGCCAAAAGAAATATTTATATGTTCTGGTGGATTTTACTGTATTTGTGGTTCTTCATCAAAGAGCAGGGCTTGAAAGCATTGCTGGCTAATATGTTATTGATACTTTTTCTTAAATGCAGAAATAGCTGCAAAGTCTCCACTCGCTGTTATTGGAACAAAAGCTGTATTGCTGAAAAGTAGGGATTTGACAGTGGAACAAGGCCTAGATTATGTTGCCACATGGAATTCTGGTGCCCTTTTATCAGATGACATGAAAGAAGCAATTTCAGCACATAATGAGAAAAGAAAACCTAGATTTGCCAAACTCTAATTTGGTAAATGATGACATTGATGGAGTTTGAAAGGGTTAATAGATCTGCATGTGACTGAATAAGACTGTCTGTTGGTCGAGGGACGAGATTGATAAGACACACAATGATGCATAAGTGGTTGTCTGCTTTATGAAGCTTTAGCTTTTGTTAGAGTTTCTAGTATGGTTATGGTCGACCTGAACATTTCTGTCTTGTGAAATTGTACTTCTTGTAAGCCCACAAAATCATATCATATCATATGGAAAAAACACCCAGATTTTTTTTTTTTTTTTTTTTGCAGCATATCTGCTACATCGTACAAATGTTGCAGCATATGTATCGTCATTATATGACCTAGTTCACATGAAACATAGGGAACTTGTGAAAAATGACATCTCAACAACACCAATGTCCAGCTTTAAATCACATGCATAGTCCGGCTTGCAGTAAACAGTCAAATGCACTTGCCTAGTATGGCAAGAAGTCTCATGTGGTTGATAACAGAGTTGTCCTGTTGTTCCTTTGTCAATGCCTCAGCGAGGGAGTGGTGTGTCATCTTTTGGATCGTCTATGAATTATGTTTGTCTTCTAATTAAGCCGTTTAGCCATGAATAAGATTACGAATATTTGATATAATATTTAGAGGTTATTTCAAATAAGTGTTTGTTTATTAAACTGGTCTATTATTTTATTGTTGTTTCAAGATGTGCTTCCTTTAATACATCCATCACGGGACAATACTCAGTGGCGGATCTACACTGTGTAATTATTTTTTACCAGATTTAGCAAAATTTGCATATGTAATTATAAAAATATTTAGATAATATTGAGTGAGCATTTATGACTAAACTTCTTTTTCCTCTTCTTTCGGAATTTTTATCGAGCACCCATGATTTTAAAATCTTAATTCCCCTACTGACAATAATTCTGGTGAAATTGCAGTCTCTCTTGTCATCTAGTTTAGAGTAAAACTGGTCACTTTTCTCCTTTTTAGTGTGTGCGGAAAAAGGAGAGCTTTTGGTCCAAAGGAGCAAAATAACGAAAAAGGAGGACAGAGATAGAGAGGGGCAGGGGAGAGAGCAATGAGGTTGCGTTTCGTAACATGTTACTGCATTTGATTCTGTCCTAAGAATGCAGAACAGAAAAAGATGGGAAACCATCCCTATTCCCTACAGATAAAGGCACAGCGGCAAGGCTAATCTTGGCAATTTGCCATCTTTGATGAGTTTTTCCTCTTCTTTTTTATCTTTTTTTCCTTTAAGTTGTTCTTTGCGGTGCCTCGTGTTTTTCTAAAAGAAAAAGAGCAAAGGCTCCAATATACCTTGGATTATATGATTTAGAACAAATTTATTCTCCGTTAAAAACATATCTTCTTTTTACCCCTGCTGCTACCAAAATGACTCAAATTTGCCATTCTGGCCTAAGAGCAGCAGCATGAAGGGTAAATTTAGATTATTAGTAACTTTAAGAGCAACTCCGGATCATTTTGAGAGTTAAAAGGCAAACTATTTTACTTCAATTCTACCTAGAAGCAAATAATGTATTGTTGTTTTAACTAAAAGATTTCCTACAATACGACATCGGAACTATTCGAAATTTGGTTTTGGATAAGTCATGTAATAAACGTAGAAAGACAATAAATTATCATAATTAAGTTAGGATTAAAGAAAAAAGTCCACACATTCAACTACATAAATTGATGTACTCTGGCATGCCATTTTTTTTCTTTTATAGGTTATTCATAGTTTGGGACACTTAATTACCTTCAGTAGGATTTAAATGAACTGTTTAGGGTTAGAGATTTTCCTTTGTACTTTGCGAATGATCCGGATTTGTCCTTGAACGTTATGAATGATTAAATTTGTCGTTTATGCTGTTGTTAGCCTAGAAGGGCAAAATATAGACATTTCGGTAACACCGAAGGTGAAAATAAGATATTTTTTTTAACGGAGTAAATTTGTTCTAAATGGTATATTCCACGGAAAATTTGAACCTTTGCCCAAAGAAAAATAGAACTTGAGAGGATTAACAGGACGTGACACTTGAGTTCAAATTGTTACTTTTTGCTTAGGAAGTTGTTTATCTATCTATCTTTCTATCTATATTTATATTTATATTATATTAAAAATACAAAGGCCCTTAACAAAATGTCGTTCGCCTTTTTTATCCTTTGAAAACTAATTTCACATTGGATAAAATAGTAATTTAAGTTATTTTCCTAATATGTAGGTATAATCATTTAATTATTTTTCTAATATTTAGGAATAGTCCTTTAATTATTTTCAAACATTTAAGAATTTAAAATAAACTAAAACTTTGTATTTTGAATCTTTCCTTATTGAACAATTATGTAAAAGTCCTATTATTTAGCAAGTTAAAATCAATAAATAAATTTACCTTATATAAATTAAACAATTCGCCTATAATATTATTATTTTTTATACGTAGACATACAAATAAGGAACGTATTTTATACATGTTAATGCTGACTCCAAAAACGTCTAACGGGTAAACTACTACATGTACTTTAAACATGAGTTAAAGTTGGTGGCCTCCAACTAATGAATTCTTTTTTCCAGCAAACCAATAAATTCTTTTTTTTTTTTTTTTTGTTGTTGTTGTTGTTGTTGTTATTGTTGTCTTGACTATAAATCTTTTTAATTTTACGTGTCAAGTTTATTTTGTCCATGTAACATGAGGAAAGGTCTTGTCATAAGACAAAGCTCAATTAAAACTTTCATTCCTAAATTTGCTATCTCAAACTAAATTGATAAGGAAATAGTAATTGATTGTAAAATATATAATGAACTTGAAGATTCTCCTAGCAATTTAAGTTTTATCCATCTAAATTTTGTCTTATAAACAAATAAGTGAAGTTCATAGCGGAATAGTATTATCATATCATGATTCATTCATGTTCATCGTCGTTTTATTTGACACTTGATTATATTTTTTGAGTGAAATAGCCGGAGTCTTATTGAAACTTTTAGTTATGTTTTTTGCACTTTGTTACCCATTTTGTCATCTTATTATACCGTATATTTTTAGAGACATTTTAGAGAAATAAATTGTGAACTCACACTATTTAATCGTTAGTTTTTAACTATTTCTGTACGCAACACACAGTATCAAACGATTTTGTATGTAGGAGACTAATGGAAATTGAAAAGGACTATAAACATGGTCAAAGTGTCTGTATTTATTTGTTCATAGATTAGTGTTTATTAAGCGCCTTTCTATTTTTCCAACCGAAGATTCAACCCATGAAGATCTTTTGCAGGCTCTCATTTACGTTCATATTTTTTCCATTATTATTTAGATTTTATTTCACTTACTGGAAAAATATTTTGAAGTTAGTCAAAATCTTTAATAATTGATGATGTATTGATGTTTACTTCGTCGCATAAAATTGTATTTTTAAGTTAGTCAAATTTGCTAACAATTGTCGATGCGTTGATTTTTATTCTGTAGTAGTAGAGGTGCAATTTTGTTTCTGAATTAACCTCTAAATCAAATTGTATCATCATATACTGATTTCATAATTGTTGAGTTATTGTCGGTTATTTTAGCTAGAGATAGAATTCTTATTTCACGTTGTTCATTTTTCTGGATTGCTTTGTTTAATGTACTGGAGAAATCTACTTGTGGATCATGTGGTACCCTTTAAGAATAATTTTTACATTTGACAAACTTGTAATTTTATTTTTTTAATATTTAAAAATTTAAAATTAATAAAATATTTAATTATTAAATCTTTCCTTATTTGAATCATATAAAGCCCTAATATTTGGAACTTTAAAATCAATTAAAATTTATCTTATATAAATTATTTTCTTATTAGAATTATTTAATATAGCAATAATACATTCTATATTAATTTTTAAGTTTTGAACACATTAGAAATATTCAGGAAAGTTTTTAAAATGGCCAAACTCTCGTTTTTGAATCTTTATATCTGCCCAGTTAATTCCTTCTTCGCGAACACGGTCAAAGCCTCACGTTCGTGTTGAACAAAAAAATGTTGACCATAATTTCCTCTTTCGCAAACACGAGTGACCTCTCGCGAACGCGTACCTTTCAGTGGCGGACCCTACGTGAACGCGGGACCCTCTTCACGAACGCGTAGGCTTAAATGTCTGAAGCTCCATCTGCCCGTTCCTCTCCGCGAACGCGAGGACTATGTCGCGAACGCGTAGCCTCAGGGTTCCAAATCTTCGCGAATGCAAGAACCACATCGCGAACGCGAAAAGTAACTCAGCTGGCTTTCCCAGATGCCTTACGCGAACACGAGAACTCCCTCGCGTATGCTATGAAGAAAATGTCTACAACAAAACACCAAAAAATCTGCTATCTTCCAAAGTCCAAAAGTGATCCGTTAAACATCATAAACTCACCCGAGGCCCCCGGACCTCAACCAAACATACCAACCAATCCTAAAATACCATACGAACTTAGTCGAGCCCTCAAACCACATCAAACAATGCTAAAATAACGAATCGCCCTCCAATTCAAACTTAAAGAACTTGAAACTTCAAATTTCCACAACAAATGCCGAAACCTATCAAATCACGTCCGATTGACCCCAAAATCTGCACACAAGTTATACGCAACATTACGGACCTACTCTAACTTTCGGAATCGGAATCCAACCCCGATATCAAAAATTCCACTACCGGTCCAAATCTCCAAAAATTCGACTTTCGTCATTTCAAGCCTAAATAAGCTACGGACCTCCAAAATACAATCCGGACATGCCCCTAAGTCCAAAATCACCTAACGGAACTAACAGAACCGACAAAACTTTATTCTGGAGTCGTCTTCACACAGTTCTGACTACGGTTCAAATCCTAAGGCTTAAGCTTCCGTTTAGGGACTAAGTGTCCCTAAACAATCCGAAACCAAAAACAAAACCTCCCGACAAGTCACAATAGCAAAAAAAGATACGGGGGAAGCAATAAATAGGGGTTCGGGACTATAACTCTCAAAAAGACCGGTCGGGTCATTACATTCTTCCCCTCTTAAAACAATTATTTGTCCTCGAACGAGCATAAAGACATACCTGAAGTGGTGAAAAGATGAGGATAACGACTGCGCATATCATGCTCGGTCTCCCAAGTCGCCTCCTCGACCAACTGACCCCTCCACTGAACCTTTACTGAAACAATGTTCTTTGAACTTAACTTTCTGACCTGCCTGTCCAAAATAGCCACTAGCTCCTCAACATAAGATAGATCCATGTCCAACTGGACTTAGCTGAAATCCAATACATGAGCCGGATCACCGTGATACTTCCGGAGCATAGAAACGTGGAATATCGGATGAACCCCTGCAAGGCTGGGAGGTAAGGAAACCTCATAAGCAACCTCTCCAACACGTCGCAACACCTCAAAAGGACCAATGTACCTTGGGCTCAGCTTGCTCTTTTTTCCGAACCTTATAGCGCCCTTTATAGGTGATACCTAGAGCAAGACCCGCTCTCCAACCATGAATGTTATACCGCGAACCTTCCGGTCCACATAACTCTTCTGTCTGGACTGGGATGTGCGAAGTCGATCCTGAATCACCTTCACCTTATCCAGGGCATCCTGGACCAAGTCTGTACCCAATAATCTGGCCTCGCCTGGCTCGAACCAACCCACTGGGGACCGACACCGCCTACCATACAAAGCCTCATACGGTGCCATCTGAATGCTCGACTGATAATTGTTGTTGTAGGCAAACTCCGCAAGTGGCAAGAACTGGTCCCATGACCCTCCAAACTCCATCACACACGCATAGAGCATATCCTCTAATATCTGAATAGTGCGCTCGGATTGTCCGTCCGTCTGAGGATGAAATATTGTGCTCAGCTCCACTCTATTACCCAACTCATGTTGTACGACTCTCTAGAACCGTGATGTAAACTGTGTACCCCGGTCAGAGATAATAGATACCGGTATGCCATGAAGCCTGATGATCTCACGGATATAAATTCGAGCCAACTGCTCGAAAGAATAGGTAGTCATCATAAGAATGAAATGAGCTGACTTGGTCAGCCTGTCCACAATCACCCAAACCGCATCAAACCTCCGCTGAGTCCGTGGAAGTCCAACAACAAAATCCATAGTGATCCGCTCCCATTTCCACTCCGGAATCTCTAACTTCTGAAGCAACCCACCCGGTCGCCGATGCTCATACTTCACCTGCTGGCAATTTAGTAACCGAGCCACATACTCCACTATGTCCTTCTTCATTCTCCTCCACCAGTAATGCTGCCTTAAGTCCTGATACATCTTTGCGGCACCCGGATGAATGGAGTACCATGAGCTGTGAGCCTCCTGGAGAATCAACTCCTGCAACCCATCTACATTGGGCACACATAGCCTGTCCTGCATTCTCAATGCACCATCACCTCCAATAGTGACCTCCTTAGTATCGCCGTGCTGAACCGTTCCATAAGGACTAGCAGATGGGGGTCATCATACTGACGCTCCCTGATATGATCATAAAGAGAAGACCGAGACACCACACAAGCCAATACTTGACTCGGCTCAAAAATATCCAATCTCACAAACTGACTGGCTAAGGCCTGAACATCCAACACCAATGGTCTCTCTATTTCTGGTAGATATGCTAAAGTCCCCAAACTCTCTGCCCGACGACTCAAAGCATCGACCACCACATTGGCCTTCCTCGGATGGTACAAAATGGTGATATCATAATCCTTAAGCAACTCTAACCACCTCCTCTGACGCAAATTAAGATCCTTCTAGTTGAACAGATGCTGCAAACTCAGGCGATCGGTGTAAATCTCACAAGGGACACCGTACAAATAGTGCCCCCAAATCTTCAAGGCATGAAAAATAACTGCTAACTTAAGGTCGTGGACAGGATATGTCACGACCCAAAAACCTAACCTATCGTGATGGCGCCTATCGTGGAACTAGGAAAGCCGACTCATTCCAAAACAAACCGATATTTTCATTTCAAGGATAATTTCAAGGCTATTTAGCGTAAAAACCTTCGTAAAGGAGTTCAAATCAAAACAGAAGTACGGAAAAGAACAAATCCGACATCAGGGTGTCACTAGTCATGAGCATCTATTACAATTTGTCTGAAAATATCAAGACTAACATAGTCTGGAGAATAGCTAAATACAACTAAAGGAAGATAGGAGGGAGAAGAGCAGGGCTGCGATCGCCAGGAAGCTACCTTGCTATCCCCGAGAAAATCTACAACCGGAATAGTCAACAGCAGCTACCGTGTCCAGCTACACCTGTATTTGCACACAAGGTGCAGGGAGTAACGTGAGTACGCTAACTCAGTAAGTAACAACAATAAATAAAGACTAAGCAGTAGTGACGAGTAATAAAGCATATAAAGTTCATATCATGAAATCTCAGTAAAATACCACATGCTTTTAAATCCAGGGTTTGAATCAAAACATCTCGTTTAAACCCAGTTCCAGTAAAATCATTAAAAGATATTTTTCAATAGTTTCTCAAACAGAGGCTCAATGCAAAGGTGAGCAAAAATGATGAAATCATAAACAGCCCCTCGGGCAAAACATCACTCATATATAGCCCCTCGGGCACACCTCACAATCACTCATGCCTCTCGGACATACCTCACAATCACTCATGCCACTCGGGCATACCTCACAATACCTCATGCCTCCAAGTCACTCGGCACTCGGCACTCACACTCATTAGGTACTTGCGCTCACTGGGGGTGTGTACAGACTCCGGAGGGGCTCCTTCAGCCCAAGCACTATATCAAGCCAAATCATGGCATAAATCACTCAGGCCCTCGGCCTATATCAAACATGTTGTGGCGTGCATCCCGATCCCATAAATATCCTCACAGATCTGGCCCTCGGCCTCACTCAGTCATAAACCTCTCAAACCACTCGGGCATTTCAGTAAAAATAGGGCACTCAGCCCAAAACAACATTTATATGCATCAAAATAGAGTAAGAAAAATTGAGTTATGCAGTAAACAAGTATAACCATGACTGAGTATAGATTGTAAATCGAAAACAGCGATAGGATAGCAAGAAAAGGCCCCTAAGGGTCCAAACAGTACTGGCACAAGGCCCAAAATATGGCATTCAGCCTAATTTATAGAAACTCTTTCTAAAACATAGTTTCAACAAAATACGCAACTTTACAGTTGCTACGGGATGGACCAAGTCACAATCCCCAACATTGCACGCCCACACGCCCGTCACCTAGCATGTGCGCCACCTAAAAATAGTAGAATCATATGAAATTCGGGGTTTCATACCCTCAGCACTAGATTTACAATCGTTACTTACCTCAAACCGGTCAAATCTCTGCCCCGCGATGCTCTTGCCTCTTGACTCGGCCTCCAAATGCTCCGAATCTATTCACAATCAGTACAATACCATCAATATACGCTAATAGAGTGAATTCCACAAGAAAAACTATCAAATTAGCCCAAAACCCAAAATTGGCTCAAACCCGGCCCCCGAGCCCACGATTCGGAATCGGGTAAAAGTCACACATTACGAACACCCATTCATTCACGAGTCCAACCATACTAGTTTCACTCAAATCCGACTTCAAATCAACATTCAAATCCCAAAAATTTATTTTATGATGTTTCTACAATTTTCCCAAAATTTCTACCTCAAAGTACTAATCAGATGATGAAATCATTGATATATTCATGTATATTAATCAAATTCGAGTTAGAATCACTTACCCCGATAAATTTCTTAAAAAACCCACGAAAAGTGCCACAAACCGAGCTCCCTAGGTCCAAAATGTGAAATAATGCCCTAAACCCCATTTATAAAGTGCACCTCTGGTCTCCCACTTCGCGGTCCGCGAAATTTTGAGCGTGGCCGCGCCCCAGGTCCCGCGGTCGCGAAGAAATGGTGCGGTCCACGAAATTCTAGGGTTGCACTGCCAGGCTTTAGTGTTTTGGCCATAACTTTCTCTACAGATGTCCAAAGGATAACTTCTTTACCTTTCTGGAAACTAGACACGAAGGACTACAACTTTCATTTGTAAATCATCTCAAAATTTCTTGTAGATCAAAATATATAGGCTTCCGAAATCGAACCAACGGATCTGCAGAACTTTCCCCGGAGTGCGGCCACGGCGGAATTATGCGGTCCGTGAAATTCTGCTGCGGTCCGCGAAATTCCAAGCACCAGAACCATACCTGAGTTCCGGAAATGCCCGGACTCGCTCAAAACTCATCCCGAAACACACCCGAGGCCCCCAGGACCTCAACCAAACATACCAACCAATTCTAAAACACCATACGAACTTAGTCGAACCTTCGAATCACTCAAAACAACATCAAAACACCAAATTGCCCTCGAATTCAAGCCTAAGAACTTCTAAACTTATAAATTCGACAACCGATGCCGAAACCAACCAAACCATGTCCGAATGACCTCAAATTTTGCACACACATCACAAATGACACTACAAACCTACTCCAACTTTCAGAATTCCATTCCGACCCCGATATCAAGTTTTTCACTGCCGACCGAAATCGCCAAATTTCCAACTTTCGCCAATTCAAGCCTAATTCCACTCCGGACCTCCAAATCACATTCCGGCCTCCTAAGTCCAAAATCACCTAACGATGCTAATGGAACTATCTGAATTCAAATCCGAGGTTGTTTACACATAAGTCAACATCTGGTTGACTTTTCCAACTTAAGGTTTTAAATAAGAGACTAAGTGTCTCAATTCACTCCGAAACCACTCCAGACCCGAACCAACTAACCCGATACATCATAATATAGCTGAAAAGCACAAAAGGAAGAAGAAATGGGAAAAATGGGGCTGTAACTCTTAAAACGACTGATCGAGTCGTTACATCCTCCCCTCTTAAACAACCGTTCGGCCTCAAACGTGTCTATAAACATACCTGGAGTCTCGAATAGGTATGGATATCTGCTCCACATCTCCCGCTCGATCTCCCAGGTGGCCTCCTCTACAGGCTGACTTCTCCACTGCACCTTCACTGAAGCTGTATCCTTTGACCTCAACTTCCGAATCTGCCGATCCAAAATGGCCACCGGCTCCACATCATAAGTCATATCACCCTCCAACTGAACCGTGTTGAAGTCCAAAACATGGGACGGATCGCCAACATACTTCTAGAGCATGGAAACATGAAATAGTGGATGCACACTCGACTAGATGGGTGGTAAGGCAAGCTTATAAGCCACATACCCTATCATCTGAAGCACCTCAAAAGGCCCAATGAACCGGGGGCTTAACTTGCCCATCTTCCCAAATCTCATAACACCCTTCATGGGTGATACATTCAGCAAAACCTTCTCCCCAACCATGAAAGATACATCACGCACCTTCCTGTCCGCATAGTTCTTCTGCCTAAACTGCGCCGTGAGAAGCCGCTCCTGAATCAATTTTGCCTTCTCCAATGCATCCTGGACTAAGTCTGTACCTAAGAGCCTAGCCTCACCCGGCTTAAACCATCCTACTGGAGATCTACACCTCCTCCCATATAAAGCCTCGTACGGAGCCATCTGAATACTCGACTGATAACTGTTGTTATATGCAAACTCCACGAGTGGCAGGAACTGGTCCCATGAACCCCCAAAGTCAATGACACAAGCGCGCAACATGTCCTCCAATATCTGAATAGTGCGCTCGGACTGCCCGTCTTTTTGAGGGTGAAAAGCTGTGCTCAACTCTACCTGAGTACCCAAATCTCACTGTACGACCCTCTAAAACTGCGATGTAAACTGACCCCTATCTGAAATGATTGAAATTGGGACACCATGCAGGCGAACAATATCTCAAATGTAAATTTCAGCCAACCGCTCTGAAGTGTAAGTAGTACCAACTGGAATGAAGTGTGCGGACTTGGTCAGCCGATCCATAATTACCCAAATAGCATCGAACTTCCTCGAAGTCCGTGGGAGCCCAACTACGAAGTCCATGGTGATCCGCTCCCACTTCCATTCTGGGATCTCTAACCTCTAGAGCAAGCCACCCGGTCTCTGATGTTCATACTTACACTGCTGATAGTTGAGACACCGAGCCACAAACCCAACTATATTCTTTTTCACCCGCCTCCACCAATAGTGCTGCCTCAAATTGTGCTACATCTTTGCGGCACCCGGATGGATGGAATACCGCGAGCTGTGGGCCTCTTCAAGAATCAACTCCCGAAGCTCATCTACATTAGGCACACACATCCGGCCCTGCATCCTCAACACACCGTCATTGCCAATAGTCACATCTCTAGCATCACCTTGCTGAACATTATCATGAAGAACAAACAAGTGGGGGTCATCATACTGACGCTCCCTAATACGGTCATACAGAGAAGACTTGGAGACCACACAAGCCAATACCCGACTCGGCTCCGAAATATCCAATCTGACAAGCTGGCCCGCTAAGGCCTGAACCTCCAATGCCAAGGGCCTCTCTGCTGCTGGGAGATATGCTAAACTCCCCAAACTCTCTGCCCGACGACTCAAAGCATCGGCCACCACATTGGCCTTCCCCAGATAGTACAGAATAGTGATATCATAGTCTTTAAGAAGCTCCAACCATCTCCGCTGACGCAAATTAAGATCCTTCTGCTTAAACAGATGTTGTAGACTCCGGTGATCAGTATAGATCTCCCAATGAACCACATACAAATAATGACGCCAAATCTTCAAGGCGTGAACAATGGCTGCTAACTCAAGATCATGGACATGATAGTTCTTCTCATGGGTCTTCAACTGGCGCGAGGCGTAGGAAATCACCCTACCCTCCTGCATCAGAATACATCCAATGCCTATCTTCGAGGCATCACAATACACAGTGTAAGAACCTGAAGCTGATGGAAGAACTAACACTGGAGCTGTGGTTAAGGCAGTCTTGAGCTTCTGAAAGCTCTCCTCATACTTGTCCGACCACCTGAATGGAGCACCCTTTTAGGTCAATTTGTCAAGGGCGAAGCAATAGATGAAAATCCCTCCACAAAGCGACGGTAATAACCCGCCAAACCAAGAAAACTCCAGATCTCCGTGGCTGAGGACCGTCTAGGCCAACTCTGCATCGCCTCTATCTTCTTCGGATCCACCTGAATACCCTCACTGGACACCATGTGTCCCAAGAATGCTACTGAACTGAGCCAAAACTCACACTTGGAGAACTTTGCATAAAGCTTCTCCTCCCTCAATCTCTGTAATACAATCCTCAGATGTTGAGCGTGCTCCTCCTGGCTACAAGAGTACACCAGGATGTCATCAATGAATACAACAACGAATGAGTCCAAATAGGGCCGGAATACATTATTCATCAAATGCATGAACGTTGCTGGGGCATTGGTCAGCCCAAAAGACATCACTAAGAACTCATAATGGCCATATCGGGTCTTGAAAGCTGTCTTAAAAATATCTGAATCCTTAATATTTAGCTGGTGATAACCGGACCTCAAATCAATCTTGGAGAATACCCTCGCTCCCTAAAGCTGGTCAAATAAATCATCAATACGAGGCAAAGGATACTTGTTCTTGATTGTGACCTTGTTCAACTGCCTGTAATCAATGCACATTCTCATGGAACCATCCTTCTTCTTCAAAAATAGAACCGGTGCACCCTAAGGTGACACACTAGGTCGAATAAACCCCTTATCAAGGAGTTCCTGAAGCTGTTCTTTAAATTCTTTAAACTCCGCCGGTGCCATACGATATGGTGGAATAGAAATGGGCTGAGTGCCCGGCACCAAATCAGTACCAAAGTCAATATCCTTGTCAGGCGACATGCCTGGTAGGTCTGCAGGAAACACATCCAGAAAATCACGTACCACCGGAACAGAATCAATGGCTGGAGTCTCAGCACTAACATCCCTCACAAACGCCAAATAAGATAGGCAACCGTTCTCAAACATACGCTCAGCCTTCAAATATGAAATCACCCTACTAGGTACATAATCTATAGAAGCGCTCCACTCAACCGTCGAAAATCCCGGCATCGCCAATATCACGATCTTAGCGTGACAATCTAGAACAGCATGACATGGAGATAACCAATTCATACCCAATATCACATCAAAGTCAACCATACTGAGTAGCAAAAGGTCCACTTGGGTCTCCAGACCCCCAATAGTCACCACACATGACCAATATACGCGGTCCACAATAATAGTATCGCCCACATGAGTAGATACATGTACAGATGAAACTAAAGACTCACAGGGCATATCCAGAAAATGGGCAAAATACGAGGAAACATATGAATACGTGGAACCAGGGTCAAATAATACTGAGGCATCTCTGTGACAAACTGAGACAGTACTTGTAATCACAGCATCTGAAGCAATAACATCTGGTCTGGCAGGGAGGGCATAGAAACTGGCCTGGCCACCCCCTGTTCTGCCTCCCCCTCTAGGGCGACCCCTAGCTGACTGACCTCTACCCAGAGCTGGCTGGGCGAGTGTTGAAATAACCGGTGCTGAAGTCGAAGGCTAACTCATCTGCTTAGATAGACCTCCATGATGACAAGGACACTGCCTCCACATATGCCAAAACTCCCCACACCAAAATAACTCCCTGGTACTGGTGGCGGGAACTGAAGGGAACCACTAGCACCGGGATAACTAGCAGGAGGACCCGGCATAGACGAACTCTGACCCGATGGAGCACGTGAAGAACTCTGCGCTAGAAGGGCACCAATAGATGAACGACCCTGATGATAACTATAAGAACCATGGCCAGATGATGCACCGTGGTGAAATGGCCGAGCTGACTGAGCCTGTCTGAAATGATGACCTCTACCGTGATGGAACTGACCCCCAAAAGGAACACCGCTGAATCCACCCTGACCATGAGGCCTCTTGGCCTTCCTCTCAACCCTCTCCTGACCGCGAGCCATCTCAATCTACCGAGCAATGTCGACAACCTCATCAAAGGTAGCACCCGAAACCCTCTCTCTGGTCATAATTAATTGTAGCTGAAAAGTGAGACCATCAATAAACCTCATGATCCTCTCCCTGTCCGTGGGAACTAACTAGATAGCATGACGGGCCAACTCCGAGAATCGAATCTCATATTGCGTAACAGACATATCACCCTGGCGAAGTCGCTCAAACTGTCTGCGCAGCTCCTCTCTGCGGGACCGAGGCACAAACTTCTCCAAAAAGACCACGGAGAGCTGCTGCCAAGTAAGGGGTGCTGCGCCAACAGGCCT
This sequence comes from Nicotiana tomentosiformis, assembly GCF_000390325.3. NCBI lineage: Eukaryota > Viridiplantae > Streptophyta > Magnoliopsida > Solanales > Solanaceae > Nicotiana > Nicotiana tomentosiformis. The sequence goes on from NC_090823.1 coordinate 65,139,698, forward strand.
GCGCCTCTCGTAAGTCTCTAACCATCAGAGTGCAACCCCGAAAAATTGAAAAGTAGTGAGTGAGACCCCACAAGTCTCCAAAATACCAGCAGTACGGAGTATCCTCTGACACCTGTCCAAGAAGTCCTGAGCATCCTCTCTCTCTATGCCACTGAAAGGTGGTGGCTGGAGTCTCCCAAACCTCTCTAACCTACGCTGATCATCCTCAGGCATAGCAGGAACCACATAATCTTGAACAGCTACAACCGGCTAGGCTGGTGGTGCCGCTGGTGTCCTGGAGTCCCTGAACAACCTGCTCGGGTGTGCGAGCGATGGGAGTTTGAGTGCCTGTGCCTCCACCGGCCTGATAAGTGGCCTCTACCATCGAGATAGAGTCTGCATGAGCAAGGCCGGTACACGCTGTCAGAATCTGAGCTAGGGCCTCTTGAAGGCTTGGGATCACAATAGGCACAGGTGGTGCCTGCGCTGGTGCATCAACAACTGGAATCTGATCCTGATCTGGGGCAACTGGTGGATCTGCAGGTATTGCCCCAGCTGCTGTACGGGCTACAACTCTGCCCCTACCACGGCCTCTCACGGCCCTGGCTGGTGGTACTGGTGGCTGGCCCTCCTGACCGGTAGTACGAGTCCTCACCATATGTGAGAGAATGAAACAACAAATGTTTAGTTACTAGAATCAACAGATTCGCACGACAAGAATTCAAGTATGTGTAGTTTTCTAAAGGTTCTGTAACCTCTCGAAGATAAGTACATACGTCTCTGTACTGATCCGCAAGACTCTACTAAACCCGCTCATGACTCGTGAGACCTATGTAACATAGGCTCTAATACCAATCTGTCACGACTCAAAAACCTAACCTGTCATGATGGCGCTTATCGTGGAACTAGGCAAGCCGACTCATTCCAAAACAAACCGATATTTTCACTTCAAGGATAATTTCAAGGCTATTTAGCATAAAAACCTTCGTAAAGGAGTTCAAATCAAAACAAAAGTGCGGAAAAGAAAAAGCTCGACATCGGGGTGTCACTAGTCATGAGCATCTACTATAATTTGTCTGAAAATATCAAGACTAACATAGTCTGGAAACTAGCTAAATACAACTAAAGGAAGATAAGAGGGAGAAGAGCAGGGTTGCGATTGCTAGGCAGCTACCTTGCAATCCTCGAGAAAATCTGCAACCGGAATAGTCAACAGTCGCTACCGTGTCCAGCTACACCTGGATCTACACACAAGGTACAGTGAGTAATGTGAGTATGCCAACTAAGTAAGTAACAACAATAAATAAAGACTGAGCAGTAGTGACGAGCAATAAAGCATATAAAGTTCATATCATGAAATCTCAATAAAATACCACATGCTTTTAAAATCCGGGTTTGAATCAAAACATCTCGTTTAAACTCAGTTCCAGTAAAATCATTTAAAGATATTTTTCAACAGTTTTTCAAACAGAGGCCCAATGCAAAGGTGAGCAAAAATGATAAAATCATAAACAACCCCTTTGGGCAAAACATCACTCATATACAGCCCCTCGGGCAAACCTCACAATCACTCATGCCTCTCGGGCATACCTCACAATCACCCATGACACTCGGGCATACCTCACAATCACTCATGCCTCCTAGTCACTTAGCACTCGGCACTCACACTCATTAGGTACCTGCGCTTGTCACACCTCCTTTTACCCGGGGGAATGGAATCAAAGGAGTTTTTCCAATTTAAGTGACATTAATCGAAATGGGATGTTTTATTAGATTCAGAGTCGCCACTTGGGATAATTTCTGGTGTCCCAAGTCACCGATTTATTTTAAATCCCAAATCGAGGAAATTTGACTCTGTTTTACGGTCCGCGAACACAGAAGACCGGGTAAGGAATTCTGTTAACCCGAGAGAAGGTGTGAGGCACTCTCGAATTTCGTAGTTTTAGCACGGTCGCTTTAATCATACCTGGCTTAATTAAATGGTTTAATTACTCATTTTAGAACCTATGTACATTTACCTTTTTACCGCTTTTAATTGCTTTATTATTTGTAATTATGGAATTATTTTGAGACGAATCACGCGTACGTGTATTCGTTTTGTTTGGTGTGTCATGAATCATGTCACGCGTACGTGTACACAATTAATAACACTTTATTATTTTTAAGGATTGTTTTGTCAAAGTCGCGCGAACGCATCCTTTGCCTTTAATTTGGAAAATCATAATTATGTCACGCGAACGTATACATAATTACAATAATTGATTGGTTAACACGCACCTAAAGCATACTAAAGTATTCAAAGTATTCTGTTTATTTGCATATTTTATTATTATTACTTTATTACTTATTGAAACGAGTCTTGAATTAGTTCATGGCTATTTGTTTTTTTTTTTAAGATCCAAAACATTTATTTATACTTATATTTTATATTTACCACGAGTCTTGAATTAGTTCCTAACTCATCTCGCTCCCTCACAATTAATTTTTATATATATACAATCCTTGAAATGGCTCAATGAGCTATACTCTCCCATAAACCCATTTGTTTCGGTACATCATTACACAAAAATAAAAGAATGAATGTCCCACAATTCCAAACCAGAATCCAAGCATGATAAAATAAAAGAATATTAAAAAGAAAAGAAAATCACATTACAAATTGAACCAAATAAGATATTCACTATTAGTCACATTGGAAGAGAGATCAACGTAAAACTAAGAAAACTAATCAATAGAAATATCACAACCTTCCATTGAAACTTGTAACGTGAGTCTTTCGCAAAATTTTTAGAAAAAAAAAAAGAAAAATTCAAAATAACACATAAAAGGAAAAATTCAAATAAACTCCAAACCCAAAACAGACTATATGGAGTTTACATGAACTCTTGAAGGGAAGTAAAACTATTTTTTTTTAGAATTTTCTTTTCTTTTTAATATTCTTTTATTTTATCATGCTTGGATTCTGGTTTGGAATTGTGGGACATTCATTCTTTTATTTTTGTGTAATGATGTACCGAAACAAATGGGTTTATGGGAGAGTATAGCTCATTGAGCCATTTCAAGGATTGTATATATATAAAAATTAATTGTGAGGGAGCGAGATGAGTTAGGAACTAATTCAAGACTCGTGGTAAATATAAAATATAAGTATAAATAAATGTTTTGGATCTTAAAAAAAAATAAATAGCCATGAACTAATTCAAGACTCGTTTCAATAAGTAATAAAGTAATAATAATAAAATATGCAAATAAACA